>NW_027039659.1:0-84811 GCF_034236695.1 Oncorhynchus nerka | reverse complement strand
TAGAACTAGTCACCTGTCCCGTCCTGACCGGTAGAACTAGTCACCTGTCCCGCCCTGACCGGTAGAACTAGTCACCTGTCCCGCCCTGACCGTAGAATCCGGTCACCTGTCCCTTGCCCTGACCGGTAGAACTAGTCACCTGTCCGCCATCCTGACCGGGTAGAACTAGTCACCTGTACCCATCCTGACTAGTAGAACTAGTCACCCTGACCTCTTTAAGTGTTTAAAACCACACCCCCTGGAGGTCTTCACTGGGTTAATTGGTGTTTAAAACCACACCCTGGAGGTCTTCACTGGGTTAATTGGTGTTTAAAACCACACTCCCTGGAGGTCTTCACCGGTTAATTGGTGTTTAAAACCACACCCTCTGAGGTCTTCTACTGGGTTAATTGGTGTTTAAAACCACACCCCCTGGAGGTCTTCACCGGGTTAATTGGTGTTTAAAACCACACCCCCTGGAGGTCTTCACTGGGTTAATTGGTGTTTAAAACCACACCCCCTGGAGGTCTTCACTGGGCCATTGAGTTTAAAACCACACCCCTGGAGGTCTTCACTGGGTTAATTGGTGTTTAAAACCACACCCCCTGAGGTCTTCATCTGGGTTAATTGGTGTTTATAAACCACACCCCCTGAGGTCTTCACTGGGTTAATTGGTGTTTATAAACCACACCCCTGGAGGTCTTCACTGCCACACTGGTGTTTAAAACCACACCCCTGAGGTCTTCACTGGGTTAATTGCTGGAGGTCTTCACCGGGTTAATTGGTGTTTATAAACCACACCCCTGGAGGTCTTCACTGGGTTAATTGGTGTTTAAAACCACACCCCCTGGAGGTCTTCACTGGGTTAATTGCGGTTTAAAAACCACACCCCTGAGGTCTTCACTGGGTTAATTGGTGTTTAAAACCACACTCCTGGAGGTCTTCATTGGGATTCAATTGTTGCAGCCTGGTCCAGCAGCAGTTCTTGTCTCTGTCGTGATTCATCTTGTTTTAAGTGTTTCCTACCTCTGTCAGGACCTGACCAGTGGAAGCTCGGCACAGGTCTACCTATGACCTGCTGGAGAAGATGCCAGGAGAGGACTCTTTGTCGTCTGAAGTGGCCAACGCAGAGGTGGTACAGTGGGCGGACAGAGTCTGCAGAGGACCCGAGCAGGGACGGACATGGAAGACAGACTTAAGAGGGATAACATCGTCTGATAGCCTTGCCCCACTGCCCCTACTCGGATGGTATGGCATGTCCCCAACCTTCGCTCTCTCTCCCCCGCTACTCTCCTCTTCCATCCTATCATCTCTTCCTCTGCTCAAACCTTCTCCAACCTATCTCCTGATTCTGCCTCCTCAACCCTCCTTCCTCCCTTTCTGCATCCTTGACTCTCTATGCCCCTCCTCCCAGGCCGGCTCGGTCCTCCCCTCCCGCTCCGTACTCGACGACTCATGCACTCACAGAACAGGGCTCCGGCAGCCGGAGCGGAAATGGAGGAAAACTCGCCTCCCTGCGGACCTGGCATCCTTTTCACTCCCTCCTCTCTCCCACATTTTCCTCCTCTGTCTCTGCTAAAACCACTTTCTACCACTCTAAATTCCAAGCATCTGCCTCTAACCCTAGGAAGCTCTTTTGCCACCCTTCTCCTCACTCCTGAATCCCCCCCCCTCCTCCTCCTCTCTGCAGATGACTTCCCGTCAAACTATTTTGAAAAGAAGGTCGACGACATCCGATCCTCGTTTGCTAAGTCAAACGACACCGCTGGTTCTGCTCACACTGCCCTACCCCTGTGCTCTGACCTCTTCTCTCCCCTCTCTCTCCAGATGAATCTTTATGTCTTTGTGGATGGCTTGCCGCCTAACCAACCTGCCCGCTTGACCCTATCCCCTCCTCTTCTCCAGACCATCTCCGGTGCACCTTTCTCCCTACCTCACCTCGCTCATCAACTCATCCCTGACCGCTGGCTACGTCCCTTCCGTCTTCAAGAGAGCGAGAGTTGCACCCCCTTCTGAAAAACCTACACTCGATCCCTCCGATGTCAACAACTACAGACCAGTATCCCTTCTTTTCTTTCTCTCCAAAACTCTTGAACGTGCTGTCCTTTGGCCAGCTCTCCGCTATCTCTCTCAGAATGACCTTCTTGATCCAAATCAGTCAGGTTTCAAGACTAGTCATTCAACTGAGACTGCTCTTCTCTGTATCACGGAGGCGCCTCCGCACTGCTAAAGCTAACTCTCTCTCCTCTGCTCTCATCATCTGAACCTATTAAGCCTGCATAGTACCACTTCAGTCATCAGGTCTCTCCACCTCCAAAGTTGGGCATCTCAGCGGCCAGCCCATGCTGGATTCGTCTACCTGACAGAATTAAACTCTGGGTGGCCGTGAAAGAATCCTGTCTCCCTCTTGCCTCTGCTCTCACCACTGGTGTCCCCCAGGGCTCTGTTCTAGGCCCTCTCCTATTCTCGCTATACACCAAGTCACTTGGCTCTGTCATAACCTCACATGGTCTCTCCTATCATTGCTATGCAGACGACACACAATTAATCTTCTCCTTTCCCCTTCTGATGACCAGGTGGCGAATCGCATCTCTGCATGTCTGGCAGACATATCAGTGTGGATGACGGATCACCACCTCAAGCTGAACCTCGGCAAGACGGAGCTGCTCTTCCTCCCGGGAAGGACTGCCCGCTCCATGATCTCGCCATCACGGTTGACAACTCCATTGTGTCCTCCTCCCAGAGCGCTAAGAACCTTGGCGTGATCCTGGACAACACCCTGTCGTTCTCAACTAACATCAAGGCGGTGGCCCGTTCCTGTAGGTTCATGCTCTACAACATCCGCAGAGTACGACCCTGCCTCACACAGGAAGCGGCGCAGGTCCTAATCCAGGCACTTGTCATCTCCCGTCTGGATTACTGCAACTCGCTGTTGGCTGGGCTCCTGCCTGTGCCATTAAACCCCTACAACTCATCCAGAACGCCGCAGCCCGTCTGGTGTTCAACCTTCCCAAGTTCTCTCACGTCACCCCGCTCCTCCGCTCTCTCCACTGGCTTCCAGTTGAAGCTCGCATCCGCTACAAGACCATGGTGCTTGCCTACGGAGCTGTGAGGGGAACGGCACCTCAGTACCTCCAGGCTCTGATCAGGCCCTACACCCAAACAAGGGCACTGCGTTCATCCACCTCTGGCCTGCTCGCCTCCCTACCACTGAGGAAGTACAGTTCCCGCTCAGCCCAGTCAAAACTGTTCGCTGCTCTGGCCCCCCAATGGTGGAACAAACTCCCTCACGACGCCAGGACAGCGGAGTCAATCACCACCTTCCGGAGACACCTGAAACCCCACCTCTTTAAGGAATACCTAGGATAGGATAAAGTAATCCTTCTCACCACCCCCCCCTTAAAAGATTTAGATGCACTATTGTAAAGTGGCAGTTCCACTGGATGTCATAAGGTGAACGCACCAATTTGTAAGTCGCTCTGGATAAGAGCGTCTGCTAAATGACTTAAATGTAAATGTTAAATCACTTTATAGTAGTGTGGGTGTGTGTGTGTGGGTGTATGTGGATGTGTGTGTGTGTGTGTGGATGCCCACCCATTCTGCTGTGACATGATCATCACTATTCATATGTTTCCTCTCTTCATCTGGTATCACAGGAAGAGGATGAGGAGTCCCTATGCAGCACGGCCACAAGGTCTCTCCGCCTCCAGCCTGCTCATGCGCTCAAGGAGGGTTCCCTGGTGCTACGAATTCCCACACCAGAGCTCCGCTGGCCCACAGCTCTCCCGTGGAGTCACCCTATAGCCCCGTAGCGGCCGAACCCTTCACCGCCCCCAGCGTAACCCCTCCAGGGACCCGGAGCCGTGCCCCAATCAGAGCTCCCTCGGCCCTAGGGGAAGAGCGCACATCGGTAGAGCCAGACGGAGCTGGAGGATTGGTCACTTTCCCCAACTCTGCCTCTCCCATCTCCCTCCCCAGACCACTCTCTAGCCCAGCTCTCTTCATCTCCACTGACGAGACCACAACGTCTCCTGCTCTCAAACGGGATCCCGACGACCCTCCCTGGATCTAGCCTCCAGTCTTACTATTGGTACCAGTTCTTCTCTAACTACCTCTGACCTCGGTGAACGGTAATCGCCTAACCTAACCAGCGGTACCGGCTCTAACCTAACCATCAGCGGAACCGCCTCTGTGCCTCCATGGACATCCCAGACCACGCCTCCTTCTCTACTGTAGAGTCCCTGACCTCGTGGGAGCCCCGGGTCATGTCTCAGCTCCCCAGCAGCAGGAGCTTCCTCTACAGGTACAGCTCCAGGGCTCCGGGAGGAAGAGGAAGGGGAGGGGCATCTGCCTTTCCCAGGGGATACCGCCGGTCTGAGGGCTCTTCGTCCTGCCTCTGCCGGCTTCACCCCGACCGCTTGGAGCCAAGTCCTCCAGAGTGTCCTCGCTACCCAGGCCTCTACAATGTGAGGAATGCCTCTGGCCCCCCACCCCTGTCTCTCCCCTCTTCTGTCTCTGTGTGACTAATGCCCCTTCATCTGCACAGTGTTTCCTAGCCTGTCCCCCTCCCCTCTACCTCTGTCCCCCCTCTCCCTCTGTCTCTCTCGTGACTAGCTGCCCTCCCTCTGTCTCTTCCCCTCCCTCTGTCTCTGTGACTAACGCTCCCTTCATTTGCACAGTGTGTTTCAGTACCTCTGTCCTTCCTCTCCTCTGTGTCCTCCCTCCCTCTATCCCCTCCCCTCTGTCCCCTCTCCCTCCCTCTCTCTGGGTGACTAATGCCCCTTCATTTGTACAGTGTGTTTCAGTACCTCCTGTCCCCCCTCCCCTCTGTCTCTGTGTGACTAATGCCCCCTTTCAGTACCTCTAGTCCCCTCCCTCTGTCCCTCCCCTCCCTCTGTCTCTGTGTGTGACTCAGCTGCCCTCCCTCTGTCTCTTCCCCTCCTCTGTCTCTGTGACTAATGCCCCTTCAATTTGTACAGTGTGTTTCAGTACCTCTGTCCCCCCTCCCTCTGTCCCCCCTCCCTCTGTCTCTCTGTGACTAATGCCCCCCTCCCTCTGTCTCTGTGACTAATGCCTTCATTTGTACAGTGTGTGTTCCAGTACCTCTGTCCCCCCTCCCACTCTGTCTCTGTGACCTAATGCCCCTTCATTTGTACAGTGTGTTTCAGTACCTCTGTCCCCCCTCCCTCTGTCCCCCTCCCTCTGTCTCTCTGTGACTAATGCCCCCCTCCCTCTGCTTCTCTGTGACTAATGCCCTTCATTTGTACAGTGTGTTCCAGTACCTCTGTCCCCCCTCCCATCTGTCTCTGTGACTAATGCCCCATTCATTTGTACAGTGTGTTTCAGTACCTCTGTCCCCCCTCCCTCTGTCTCTCTGTGATAATGCCCTTCCCTCTGTCTCTGTGACTAATGCCCCTTCATTTGTAGAGTGGAAGGAGGTGTGTGTAATGTTCTTTGTACGGTGTGTTTCAGTGCCTTGACAAACATGGGGGGAGAGAGGGTGTAGTGTGGTCTTATTATTCACCAGTGTACTTCGTCCCCTCTCCATCTCCTATGAATAATGCAGTAGTATAACAGACTGCTGGCTGACTCACTGCCAGCCTGAGGCCCAATGGCACCTAATCCCTATGAGGCGACCAGGTAGCCTGGTGGTTAGGGGGCGGCAGGCAGCCCAGTGGTTGAGGAGGCGAGGCAGGTAGCCTAGTGGTTAGGGGAGGCGGCCAAGTAACCCTGATGGTTAGACTAATGCCCCTTCATTTGTACAGTGTGTTTCAGTACCTCTGTCCCCCCCTCTGCCCTCCTCTGTCCCCCTCCCTCTGTCCCCTCCCTCTGTCTCTGTGACTAATGCCCCCTTCATTTGTACAGTGTGTTTCAGTACCTCTGTCCCCCTCCCTCTGTCTCTCTGTGACTAATGCCCTCCTCTGTCTCTGTGTGACTAATGCCCCCTCCCCCTGTCTGTGTGACTAATGCCCTTCATTTGTACAGTGTGTTTCAGTACCTCTTGTCCCCCCTCCCTCTGTCCCTCTGCCCCTCCTCTGTCTCTGTGACTAATGCCCCTCTCTGTCCCCCCCTCCCTCTGTCTCTGTGACTAATGCCCTCCCTCTGTCCCCTCTCCCCTCTGTCTCTGTGACTAATGCCTCTTCATTTGTACAGTGTGTTTCAGTATTATTCAGTTCTTCTGCAGGTTGTGCAACAACACTCACGCCTCTTGTGATTGGATGCTCCCGTGTTCACTGTCTGTATCTAAATACTACTGCCTCCCTTCAATGTGTGCTTGGTACTTGTAGTTCTCCTTGGTAGTAAGTGGAGGGAGAGGTGTTTGTGGTCTTTGTACTTGTAGTTCTCCCTGGTAGTGTTTGGGTGGTCTTGGTACTTGTAGTCCTCCTTAGTGTGGAGGGAGAATGTGGAGGTCTTGGTACTTGTAGTCCTCCTTGGTAGTAAGTGGAAGGAGTGTGTGTGTTCTTGTAGTTCTCCTTGGTAGTATGTAGAGGGGAGAGTGTGTGTGGTCTTGTTACCGTGTGCTTCCTGATCCTCTTCCATCTCCTATGAATAATGCAGTAGTATAACAGACTGCTGGCTGACTCACTGCCCAGCCTGAGGCCCAATGGCAGCCCTAATCCCTATAGGGCGGCAGGTAGCCTAGTGGTTAGAGGGGGCGGCAGGTAGCCTAGTGGTTAGGAGGGGGCGGCAGGTAGCCTAGTGGTTAGAGGGGGGCGGCAGGTAGCCTAGTGGTTAGGGAGGGCGACAGGTCGTAGCCTAGTGGTTAGAGGGGGCGGCAGGTAGCCTAGTGTGGTTAGAGGGAGCGGCAGAGAGGTAGCCTGGTGGATTAGAGGCGGCAGGTAGCTGGTGAGTTCAGAGCGTTGGGCCAGCAGCTCTGTCCCAGTGGTTAGAGGCAGAGGCAGGTAGCTCAGGCGGTCCTATGGGCGGCAGGTAGCCTGTAGAGAGCAGTGGCAGGTAGCCCTGAGTGGTTAGAGGGGCGATGGGGCAGCCTAGTGGTTAGAGGCGAGGAGCCTAGTGGTTAGAGGCTAGTAGTTAGAATGTGGTTAGAGGGCGGCAGGTAGCCTGTTCCCTAGGAGGGCAGGTAGCCTTAGTGGTTAGAGCGTAGGAGGTGGAAGGTAGCTCAGTGGTTAGAGGTAGAGGCGGTAGGTAGCCTAGTGGTTGGAGGCAGAGGAGGCAGGTAGCCCAGTGGTTAGAGGAGGGTGTAGGCAGCCTAGTGGTTAGAGGCAGAGGTGGCAGGTAGGGGGCCCAGTGGTTAGAGCGTAGGCCAGCAGCCCATGTTCCCATAGTAGGGCCGCAGGTAGCCTAGTGGTTAGAGGGGGCGGCAGGTAGCCTAGTGGTTAGAGGGGGCGGCAGGTAGCCTAGTGGTTAGAGCGTTGAGCCAGCACCATGTTCCTATATGGGCCGGCAGGTAGCCCAGTGGTTAGAGGAGGGCGGCAGGCAGCCCAGTGGTTAGAGGGGGCGGCAGGTAGCCTAGTGGTTAGAGGGAGGCGGCAGGCAGCCCAGTGGTTAGAGGGGAGGCCGGCAGGTAGCCCAGTGGTTAGAGGGGGCCGCAGGTAGCCCAGTGGTTAGAGGAGGGCCGGCAGGCAGCCCAGTGGTTAGAGGGAGGCGGCAGGTAGCCCAGTGGTTAGAGGGGGCCGGCAGGTAGCCTAGTGGTTAGAGGAGGGGCGGCAGGTAGCCCAGTGGTTAGAGGGGCGGCAGGTAGCCCAGCGGTTAGAGGGGGCGGCAGGTAGCCTAGCGGTTAGAGCGGGGCGCAGGCAGCCTAGTTGCCAGAGAGGGCGGCGGTAGCCTAGCGGTTAGAGGGGCGCAGGAGCCCAGCGGCTAGAGTGGGCGGCAGGCAGCTTAGCGGCCAGAGGGGGCGGCAGGTAGCCCAGCTGGTTAGAGCGTGGGCTGCACCCTGTAGCCCATAGGGGCGCAGGTAGCCTAGTGGTTAGGAGGCGTGCAGGTAGCCCAGCTGTGCCCTATAGATGGGTCGGCAGGTAGCCTAGTGTGTTAGAGCGGTGGGCCGGCAGCCTGTTCGCAGTTAGAGGGGCCGCAGGTAGCCTAGCGGTTAGAGCGGGGCAGTGTCAGGTAGCCTAGCGGTTAGAGGGGGGCGGCAGGCAGCCTCAGCGGTTAGAGCGTTGGGCCGGTAACCGAAAGGTCGCTGGTGTCAATACCCTGAGCAGACCAGGTGAAAAACCTGTCAATGTGCCCTTGAGCAAAGCACTTCATCCTAATTTTCTCCAGGGACACAACACATTACACTGCACCTATCATACTACTATGACTGACCCTGTAAACAACACCCATCATACTACTATGACTGACCCTGTAAACAACACCTATCATACTACTATGATTGACCCTGTAGAACAACACCTATCATACTACTATGACTGACCCTGTAGAACAACACCTATCACACTACTATGACTGACCTGTAGAACAACACCTATCATACTACTATGACTGACCCTGTAGAACAACACCCATCATACTACTATGACTGACCCTGTAATCATACTACTATGACTGACCCTGTAACAACACCTGTCATACTACTATGACTGACCCTGTAAAACAACACCTATCATATTACTATGACTGACCCTGTAAAACAACACCTGTCATACTACTATGGCTGACCCTATACAACAACACCTATCGTACTACTATGACTGACCCTGTAAAACTCTGCCCTGTCTTCTACTCTACAGTTGAGAAGACTGCTCCCACCCGCCCCCAGAAAATGGTCACTATCTCAGAGGTCGCTGTCAGGGCTCAGCCCTGGGCCACAGCCAATCAGGCAGTGTGAACCAGGAAGTAGAGGACGGTGGGAGTCGAGGCCCAACCCTCCATCCTGAAGACCAGGGGTTCCTGGACCTGCCACCCACCCCAAACCCTTACCCCCTTCTCTCTGCCAGCCTCCCTGTCTCAGTCAGACAGAATGGCTCGCCCTCCAGGTGAGCTCAACAGTCTGTTACCTGTATGGCATCATCTGTACCTGCCCCGTCTCTGAGAGCACGTCCTGTCATAGTAGGAGGCAGGTTTTACCCAACTTTTATTTCACCTTTTATTTAACTTAGGTAGGGCCAGTTGAGAACAAGTTCTCATTTACAGCTGCAGCTGGTCAAGATAAAATAGTGCGATACAGAAACACATTAATAAACAACGTAGTCAATAACACAATAGGGAGAGAGTCAGTGTTTGCACAGGGAGTGGACAAGGAGGGAAGGCAATAAAGAGGCCACTGTGGTGAAAAAATTACAATATAGCAATTACTGGAGTGGTAGATGTTAGAAGATACTAACTGTGCAAGTAGAGATACTGGGGTGCAAAGGAGCATAATACAAATTTGGGGATGAGGTAGTTGGTTGGGCTATTTACAGATTGGCTGTAGGTGAGCTGCTCTGACAGCTGATGCTTAAAGTTAGTGAGGGAGATATGAGTCTCAGCTGCAGTGATTTTGCAGTTCGTTCCAGTCATTGGCAGCAGAGAACTGGAAGGAAGGCGGCCAAGGAGGAATTGGCACAGGTGACCAGTGAGATATACCTGCTCGGAGGCGCGTGCTATGGTGACCAATGAATGAGATAAGGCGGGGCTTTTAGCATAGACTTATAGATGACCTGGAGCAGTGGGTTTGGTGACAAATATCTGGCGAGGCCTGCCAGCAGGCGTGCAATTCGCAGTGGTGTGTGTAGTATATGGGGCTTTGGTGACAAAAGCGGATGACATTGTGAAAGACTGCATCCAGTTTGCTGAGTAGAGTGTGGAGGCTATTTTGCAGATGACATCAGATCCGAGGATCAGTGAGATGGTCAGTCGGTAGGATGGTCAGAGGTATGTTTGTAGCATGAGTGTAGGATGCTTTGTTCTGAAATAGAGTAATTCTAGATTTAATTTTGGATTGGAGATGTGTAAGATGTTTTAATGTGAATCTGGAAGGAGTTTAGTCTAACTTGGACATCTAGGTATTTGTGGTTGGTATTTGGTAGACATATATTTGTAGACATATTCTAAGTCCGAGCGGTCCAGGTAGTGATGCTAGCCAGGCGGGCAGTGATCAATTGAAGAGCATGCGTTTAGTTTTTACTTGCATTTAAAGGCAGTTGGAGACGGAGGAGAGTTGTATGGCATTGAAGCTCGTCTGGAGGTTATTTAACAGTGTCCCAGCGAAGGGCCAGAGGTATACAGATTGCCGTCTACGTCAAGGTGGATCAGAGAATCACCAGCAGCAAGAGCGACATCATTGATATATACAGAGAAAATAGTCGATAATTGAACCTGAAACTTTATACAGACTGCCAGTGGTCCGGACAACGGACTCTCGATTTTACACACTGAACTCTATCAGAGAAGTAGTTGGTGAGGCAGTCATTTGAGAAACCAAGGCTGTTGTCTGCCAATAAGAATGTGGTAATTGACAGTGGAAAGCCTTGGCCAGGTCAAGAATACGGCTGCACAGTTCTCTTATCGATGGCGGTTATGATATCATTTAGGACCTTGAGCGTGGCTGAGGTGCACCCGTGACCAGCTCTGAAACCAGATTGCATAGCGGGGAAGGTACGGTGAGATTCGAAATGGTTGGTAATCTGTTGACTTGGCTTTCGAAGACCTTCCGAGAGGCAGGGTAGGATAGATATAGGTCTGTATCAGTTTGGGTCTTGAGTGTCTTCCCCCTTTGAAGAGGGGGATGACCGCGGGAGGTTTCCAATCTTTGGGGATCTCAGATGATATGAAAGAGGTTGAACAGGCTAGTAATAGGGGGTTGCAACAATTGCGGCGGATAATTTTAAAAAGAGAGTCTAGATTGTCTAGCCCGCTGATTTGTGGGTCCAGATTTTGCAGCTCTTTCAGAACATCCGCTTTTTTGGGTGAAGGGGAAATGGGGAGGCTTTTGGGCTAGTTGCTGTGGGGGATGCAGAGCTGTTGACCGGTATAGGGGTAGCCAGGTGGAAGCAGCCGTAGAAAAATGTTTATTGAAATTGTCTGCTCGAGTGTTATCGGCGGTGACGGTGTTTCCTAGACTCAGTGCAGTGGCAGCTGGGAGGAGGTGTTCTTATTCTCCATGGACTTTACAGTGTCCCAGAACTTTTTAGAGTTAGTGTTGCAGGAAGCAAATTTCTGCTTGAAAAAGCTAGCCTTGGCTTTTCTAACTGCCTGTGTATAACGGTTTCTCAGTGCAGTGGGCAGCTGCATGGACTTTAGGTTCCCCTGAACTTTTTCAGAGTTGTGCTACAGGATGCTAATTTCTGTTAAAAGGCTAGCCTTTGCTTTCCTAACTGCCTGTGTATATTTGGTTCCTAACTTCCCTGAAAAGTTGCATCTCGCGGGGCTATCTTGATGCTAATGCAGTAAGCCACAGGATGTTTTTGTGCTGGTCGAGGGCAGTCAGGTCTGGAGTGAACCAAGGGGCTATATCTGCCCTAGTTTTACATTTTTTGAACAGGGCATGCTTATTTAAGTTGGTGAGAAGTCTTTTTAAAGAATAACCAGGTATCCTCTACTGACGGGTTGAGGTCAATATCCTTACAGGAGACCCGGGCCAGGTCAATTAGGAAAAACCTGCTTCTCTCAAAGTGTTTTCAGAGTGTTTGACAGTGATGAGTGGAGGTCGAGCTTGATGCAGACTCATTACGGGATGCAGGCAATGAGGCAGTGGTCACTGAGATCTGGTTGAAGACAGTAGAGGTATATTTAGAGAGCAGGTTGGTCAGGATATCTATGAGGGTGCCCGTGTTTACGGTTTGGAGTTGCACCTGTAGGGTAATTGATAATTTGTGTAAGATTGAGGAGTATCTGGTTTAGATTGCAGGACGCTCAGATTGTCCCAGTTTAGGTCACACTAACAGTACGAGCTCTGAAGATAGATGGGGGAAATCAATTCCACCTCTGGTGTCCAGAGCACAGCTGGGGGCAGAAGGTGGTCTATATAGCAAGCAACAACGGTGAGAGACTTTTTCTGAAAAGGTGGCGTTTTTAAAAGTAGAAGCTTGAATTGTTTGGGCACAGACCTGGATAGCATGACGGAACTCTAGGCTAGATCTGCAGTAGATTGCAACTCCGCCCCCTTTGGCAGTTCTATCTTGTTGGAAAATGTTATTATAGTTAGGGATGGAAATTTCAGGGTTTTTGTCTTCCTAAGCCAGGATTGACACGGCTAGGACATCAGGGTGGGCAGAGTGTGCTGAAGCAGCGAATAAAACAAACTTAGGGAGGAGGCTTCTGATGTTAACATGAACCAAAGGCTTACGCTGTTACAGAAGTTAACAGATGAGAGCACCTGGGGAATGGGAGTGGAGCTAGGGGCTGTAAGAAGCCTGGGTTAACCTCTACATCACTAGAGGAGGAGTAGGGTAAGGGTATGGCTAAAGGCTATAAGAACTGGCCGTCTAGTGTGTTTGGAACATAGTAAAAGGAGCAGGTTTCTGGGAGCTGAAGAATAGATTCAAGGCATAATATACAGACAAGGATGTTCAGGATGTGAACACAATGGAGGTAAACCTAGGCATTGTGTGATGAGGTTTTTGTCTCTAGAGACACCATTTAAACCAGGTGGAGGTGGAACAGGGTTGAACCTGCCCGTGTGTGCAAGGTTGAACCTGTGTGTGTGTGTGTGTGTGGGGGTGCAGGGTTGAACCTGTGTGTGTGGGGTGCAGGGTTGAACCTGTGTGTGTGTGCAGGGTTGAACCTGTGTGTGTGTGTGTGTGTGTGTGTGTGTGTGTGTGGGGGCAGGGTTGAACCTGTGTGTGCCAGGGGTGGGGGGGTCTGGTTTCGTGGCCATCTAGTCTCCAGGTGTCACCTTCACCTTGTGTCTCCTCCTCAGGTGCGTCACAGTGACAGAGTGAGTCTCACTGTGAAGATTAACAGTCGACCACACTTTGGTTTCAACACTCACTGGGACTCATAGGAGCAAGAGTCGGAGGCATCCCAGCAGGTGAGAGTCCTCCTTCAGGGATGGATGGGGACACGTATGTCCTGTGTACAGTGTTGTTGTTAGCATTGGTTGTAATCCAATAAGAGTTTAGTAGGTAAGATGTCAATGTAGAAAATGTAGTTGTAATCCAATGAGAGTAGGTAAGATGAATTAGTAGGTAAGATGTCAACAGACATATGTTTTAGTCACAAAGGTGTGTGTAGCAACAACAGTAAGGATGAATGGATGAATAGTTTGAACAAACAGATGAATATTTATCTTTTTGGGGGATATGTTTTAGTCCAAAGGTGTCTTGGTGCTAGAAACGGTTGAATTGACTGTGGCTGGGTCGTTAGTGAGGACATAATGGTTGTTCCTTCGATGTCCATTACCTACAGTACAGGGAGATATTCATGAATGTGTAAACAGACCTGTGAGAGGTGTGACTTACCCTGCAACAGAGACCTAGTCAGAACCCCTCTGGATATCTGTAATCTATAACCTTACTGTTCCTCGGTCAGGTGTGGCTGGAAATACCATCTACTACTGGCCTGTAGCTCCTCTCTCTCCTGCCCTGTAGCTCCTCTCTCTCCTGCTGTCCTGTAGCTCCTCTCTCTCTACTACTGTCCTGTAGCTCCTCTACTACTCCTGTAGCTACTGTCCTGTAGCTCCTCTCTCTACTGCTGTCCGTAGCTCCTCTCTCTACTGCTGTCCGGTAGCTCCTCTCTCTACTGCTGTCCGGTAGCTCCTCTCTCTACTGCTGTCCGGTAGCTCCCTCTCTACTGCTGTCCGGTAGCTCCCTTCTCTCTCTACTGCTGTCCGGTAGCTCTCTCTCTACTGCTGTCCGGTAGCTCTCTCTACTACTCTACTACTGTCCGGGTAGCTCTTCTCTCTACTACTGTCCGGTAGCTCCTCTCTCTACTGCTGTCCGGGTAGCTCTACTGCTGTCCGCAGCTCCTCTCTCTCTCTCTCCAGCTGTCCTGTAGCTCCTCTCTCTCTCTCTACCAAGGCCTGTAGCTCCCTCTCTCTCTCTACTGCTGGCCTGTAGCTCCTCTCTCTCTCTACTGCCGGCCTGTAGCTCCTCTCTCTCTCTCTCTACTGCTGGCCTGTAGCTCCTCTCTCTCCCTCTACTGCTGGCCTGTAGCTCCTTCTCTCTCTCTCTACTGCTGGCCTGTAGCTCCTCTCTCTCTCCTCTACTGCTGTCCTGTAGCTCCTCTCTCTCTCTCTCTCCTGCTGTCCTGTAGCTCCTCTCTCTCTCTCTACTGCTGTCCTGTAGCTCCTCTCTCTCTCTACTACTGTCCTGTAGCTCCCTCTCTCTCTACTACTACTGTCCTGTAGCTCCTCTCTCTCTCTCACTACTGTCCTGTAGCTCCTCTCTCTCCTCTACTGCTGTCCTGTAGCTCTCTCTCTCTCTCTACTGCTGTCCTGTAGCTCCTCTCTCCTCTACTGCTGGCCTGTAGCTCCTCTCTCTACTGCTGTCCCAGCTCCTCTCTCTCTCTCTACTACTGTCCTGTAGCTCCTCTCTCTCTCTCTACTGCTGTCCTGTAGCTCCTCTCTCTCTCTCACTGCTGTCCTGTAGCTCCTTCTCTCTCTCTACTGCTGTCCTGTAGCTCCTCTCTCTCTCTCTACTGCTGGCCTGTAGCTCTTCTCTACTACTGGCCTGTAGCTCCTCTCTCTCTCTACTACTGGCCTGTAGCTCCTCTCTCTCTCTCTCTACTACTGGCCTGTAGCTCCTCTCTCTCTCTCTCTACTACTGTCCTGTAGCTCCTCTCTCTCTCTCTCTACTACTGTCCTGTAGCTCCTCTCTTCTCTTCTCTTACTACTGGCCTGTAGCTCCTCTCTCTCTCTCTACTACTGTCCTGTAGCTCCTCTCTCTCTCTCTACTACTGTCCTGTAGCTCCTCTCTCTCTCTCTACTACTGTCCTGTAGCTCCTCTCTCTCTCTACCAAGGCCTGTAGCGCTCCTCTCTCTACTACTGTCCTGTAGCTCCTCTCTCTCTCTACTACTGTCCTGTAGCTCCTCTCTCTCTCTCTTACTACTGTCCTGTAGCTCCTCTCTCTCTCTACTGCTGTCCTGTAGCTCCTCTCTCTCTCTACTGCTGGCCTGTAGCTCCTCTCTCTCCTCTACTGCTGTCCTGTAGCTCCTCTCTCTCTACTGCTGTCCTGTAGCTCCTCTCTCTCTCCTGCTGTCCTGTAGCTCCCCTCTCTCTCCTGCTGTCCTGTAGCTCCCCTCTCTCTCTCTACTGCTGTCCTGTAGCCCTCTCTCTCTCTACTGCTGTCCTGTAGCCTCTCTCTCTCTACTGCTGTCCTGTAGCTCCTCTCTCTCCTCTCCTGCTGTCCTGTAGCTCCTCTCTCTCCTCTACTGCTGTCCTGTAGCTCCTCTCTCTCTCCTCCTGCTGTCCTGTCTCCTCTCTCTTCTAGCCCTGTAGCTCCTCTCTCTCCTGCTGTCCTGTAGCTCCTCCTCTCTCTCTCCTGCTCCTGTAGCTCCTCTCTACTGCTGTCCCAGCTCCTCTCCTCTCTCTACTGCTGTCCTGTAGCTCCTCTCTCTCCCTCTACTGCTGTCCTATAGCTCCTCTCTCTCTCTCCTGCTGTCCTGTAGCTCCTCTCCCTCTCTCCTGCTGTCCTGTAGCTCCTCTCTCTCTCTCTCCTGCTGTCCTGTAGCTCCTCTCTCTCTACTGCTGTCCTGTAGCTCCTCTCTCTCTCTCTCTCTACTGCCGTCCTGCAGTAGCTCCTCTCTCTCTACTCTGTCCTGTAGCTCCTCTCTCTCTCTACTGCTGTCCTGTAGCTCCTCTCTCTCTCTCTCTACTACTCCCGGTAGCTCCCTCTACTGCTGTCCTGTAGCTCCTCCTCTCTCTCTCTCTACTGCTGTCCTGTAGCTCCTCTCTCTCTCTCTACTACTGTCCTGTAGCTCCCTCTCTCTCTCTCCTGCTGTCCGGTAGCTCCTCTCTCTCTCCTGCTGTCCTTGTAGCTCCTCTCTCTCTCTCTACCGCTGTCGCAGCTCCTCTCTCTCTCTACTGCTGTCGTGTAGCTCCTCTCTCTACTGCTGTCCTGTAGCTCCTCCTCTCTCTCTCTCTACTGCTGTCCGGTAGCCTCTCTCTCTACTGCTGTCCTGTAGCTCCTCTCTCTCTCTCTACTGCTGTGTCTGTAGCTCCTCTCTCTCTACTGCTGTCCTGTAGCTCCTCTCTCTCTCTACTACTGTCCCGGTAGCCTCTCTTTACTGCTGTCCGGTAGCTCCTCTCTCTCTCTACTGCTGTCCTGTAGCTCCTCTCTTCTCTACTGCTGTCCGGTGGCTCCTCTCTACTGCTGGCCTGTAGCTCCTCCTCTCTCTCTCTACTGCTGTCCTGTAGCTCCTCTCTCCCTCTACTGCTGTCCTGTAGCTCCTCTCTCTCTACTGCTGTCTACCTTCCTTTTTCTACTGCTGCAAACCTCCTCTCTCTCTCTCCCCTGGTCCTGTAGCTCTCTCTCTCTCCTGCTGGCCTGTAGCTCCTCCTCTCTCTCTCTACTGCTGGCCTGTAGCTCCTCTCTCTCTCTCTCTACTGCTGGCCTGTAGCTCCTCTCTCTCTACTGCTGGCCTGTAGCTCCTCTCTCTCTCTCTCTACTGCTGGCCTGTAGCTCCTCTCTCTCTCTACTGGCCTGTAGCTCCTCTCTCTCTGCTGTCCTGTAGCTCCTCTCTCTCTCTCCTGCTGTCCTGTAGCTCCTCTCTCTCTACTGCTGGCCTGTAGCTCTCTCTTCTCTCTCTCTCTCTACTGCTGGCCTTGTAGCTCCTCTCTCTCTACTGGCCTGTAGCTCCTCTCTCTCTCTCTACTGCTGGCCTGTAGCTCCTCTCTCTCTCTCTGCTGCTGTCCTAGCTCCTCTCTCTCTCTACTGCTGGCCTGTAGCTCCTCCTCTCTCTTCTACTGCTGGCCTGTAGCTCCTCTCTCTGGCCTGTAGCTCCTCTCTCTCTCTACTGCTGGCCTGTAGCCTCTCTCTCTACCTGTCCTGTAGCTCCTCTCTCTCTCTCTCTCCTGCCGTCGCAGCTCCTCTCTCTCTCTCTCCTGCTGTCCTGTAGCTCCTCTCTCTCTCTCCTGCTGTCCTGTAGCTCCTCTCTCTCTCTCCTGCTGTCCTGTAGCTCCTCTCTCTCTCTCTCCACCTGCTGGCCTGTAGCTCCTCTCTCTCTCTCTACTCGCTGGCTCTGTAGCTCCTCTCTCTCTCTCTACTGCTGGCCTGTAGCTCCTCTCTCTCTCTCTACTGCTGGCCTGTAGCTCCTCTCTCTCTCTCTACTGCTGGCCTGTAGCTCCTCTCTCTCTGTCTCCTGCTGTCCTGTAGCTCCTGCTGTCGTGTAGCTCCTCTCTCTCTACTACTGTCCTGTAGCTCCTCTCTCTCTCTACTACTGTCCTGTAGCTCCTCTCTCTACTGCTGTCCTGTAGCTCATCTCTCTACTGCTGTCCTGTAGCTCCTCTCTCTCTCTCTCCTGCTGTCCTGTAGCTCCTCTCTCTCTCTCCTGCTGTCCTGTAGCTCCTCTCTCTCTCTCTCCTGCTGGCCTGTAGCTCCTCTCTCTCTCTCTCTACTGCTGGCCTGTAGCTCCTCTCTCTCTCTACTACTGGCCTGTAGCTCCTCTCTCTCTCTACTGGCCTGTAGCTCCTCTCTCTCTCTCTACTGCTGGCCTGTAGCTCCTCTCTCTCTCTCTACTGCTGTCCTGTAGCTCCTCTCTCTCTCACGTTGTCCTGTAGCTCCTCTCTCTCTCTGACTGCTGTCCTGTAGCTCCTCTCTACTGCTGTCCTGTAGCTCCTTCCTTCTACTGCTGTCCTGTAGCTCCTCTCTCTCTCTACTGCTGTCCTGTAGCTCCTCTCTCTCTACTGCTGTCCCAGCCTCTCTCTCTACTGCTATCTGACTGCTGCTCTCTACTGCTGTCTCTGTACTGCTGCCTACTCTCTCTACTGCTGTCCTGTAGCCTCTCTCTCTCTACTGCTGTCCTGTAGCTCCTCTCTCTCTCTACTACTGTCCTGTAGCTCCTCTCTCTCTCTCTACTGCTGTCCTGTAGCTCTCTCTCTCTCTACTGCTGTCCTGTAGCTCCTCTCTCTCTCTACTGCTGTCCTGTAGCTCCTCTCTCTCTCTCTACTGCTGTCCCTGCTAGCTCTGGCTCCTCTCTCTACTACTGGCCTGTAGCTCCTCTCTCTACTACTTACTGTCCTGTAGCTCCTCTCTCTCTCTCTTACTGGCCTGTAGCTCCTCTCTCTCTTACTGGCCTGTAGCTCCTCTCTTCTCTCTACTGGCTCATAGTACCTCTCTCTCTCTCTTCTCCTGTGCTCCTCGCTCTCCTGTAGCCTCTGCTCCTCTCTCTCTCTACTGCTGTCGTGTAGCTCCTCTCTCTCTACTACTGTCCTGTAGCTCCTCTCTCTCTCTCTCCTGGTGGCCTGTAGCTCCTCTCTCTCTCTCTCCTGGTGGCCTGTAGCTCCTCTCTCTCTCTCTACTGCTGTCCTGTAGCTCCTCTCTCTCTCTCTACTGCTGTCCTGTAGCTCCTCTCTCTCTACTGCTGTCCTGTAGCTCCTCTCTCTCTACTGCTGTCCTGTAGCTCCTCTCTCTCTACTGCTGTCCTGTAGCTCCTCTCTCTCTACTGCTGGCCTGTAGCTCCTCTCTCTCTCTCTCCTGCTGTCGTGTAGCTCCTCTCTCTCTCTCTCCTGCTGTCGTGTAGCTCCTGCTGGCCTGTAGCTCCTCTCTCTCTCTCTCTCTCCTGCTGGCCTGTAGCTCCTCTCTCTCTACTACTGGCCTGTAGCTCCTCTCTCTCTCTCTCTACTGCTGTCGTGTAGCTCCTCTCTCTCTCTCTCTCTCCTGCTGTCGTGTAGCTCCTCTCTCTCTCTCTCTACTGCTGTCGTGTAGCTCCTCTCTCTCTCTACTGCTGTCGTGTAGCTCCTGCTGGCCTGCAGCTTGCCGCAACATAGTGAAAGCCTCTCCTCTCCCTCCAGGTAGTCCTGCAGAGTTGTGCCAGCTCCGTGCAGGTGATAAGATCGTGTCTGCTGGTGGGCACAGGGTGGCAGAGATGAGCCATTGCGCCAGTGGAAGGGCATGATGACCTCTGCCCCGCAGAAAGGAAGTCTCACCATGGATGTACAGCTATGCTGTAATAACGGCGAAAGAGACTCCCCCCGGACCTGCTGGGTGCTCTGTTTGTCCCTCCACTCCCCTGACCTGCTGGGAGCTCTGTTTGTCCTCACCACTTCCCCCTGACCTGCTGGGAGCTCTGTTTGTCCCTCACCACTCCCCCCTGACCTGCTGGGAGCTCTGTTTGACCCCCCTGACCTGCTGGGAGCTCTGTTTTGTCCTCACCACTTCCTCCCCTGACCTGCTGGGAGCTCTGTTTGTCCCTCACCACCCCCTGACCTGCTGGGAGCTCTGTTTGACTGACCCCCTGACCTGCTGGGAGCTCTGTTTGTCCTCCCACTCCCCCCGACCTGCTGGGAGCTCTGTTTGTCCTCACCACTCCCCTGACCTGCTGGGAGCTCTGTTTGTCTCTCTCCCACCCCCCACGACCTGCTGGGAGCTCTGTCCCTCCCCACTCCCCTGACCTGGGGTTTCTGTTTGTCCCTCACCTGCTACTTCCCTGACCTGCTGGGAGCTCTGTTTGTCCCCCCTGACCTGCTGGGAGCTCTGTTGTCCCCTCACCTCCCCCCCTGACCTGCTGGGAGCTCTGTTTTGTCCCTCACCCTCCCCCTGACCTGCTGGGAGCTCTGTTTGTCCCTCTTCCTCCCCCTGACCTGCTGGGAGCTCTGTTTGTCCTCACCACTTCCCTGACCTGCTGGGAACTCTGTTTGTCCTCACCACTTCCCCCTGACCTGCTGGGAGCTCTGTTTGTCCCCCTCCTCCTCCCCCCTGACCTGCTGGGAACTCTGTTTGTCCTCACCACTTCCCCCTGACCTGCTGGGGCTCTGTTTGTCCCCACCACTGACCTGCTGGGAGCTCTGTTTGTCCCTCACCAGCTCTGTCCTTGTCCCCCCTGACCTGCTGGGAGCTCTGTTTGTCCCTCACCACCCCCCCCCGACCTGCTGGGAGCTCTGTTTGTCCTCACCACTTCCCCCTGACCTGCTGGGAGCTCTGTTTGTCCTCACCACTTTCCCCCTGACCTGCTGGGAGCTCTGTTTGTCCTCACCTCCCCCCTGACCTGCTGGGAACTCTGTTTGTCCTCACCACTCCCCCCTGACCTGCTGGGAGCTCTGTTTGTCCTCACCACTCCCCTGACCTGCTGGGAGCTCTGTTTGTCCCTCACCACTCCCCCCTGACCTGCTGGGAGCTCTGTTTGTCCCTCACCACTTCCCCCCTGACCTGCTGGGAGCTCTGTTTGTCCCTCACCACTTCCCCCTGACCTGCTGGGAGCTCTGTTTGTCCCTCACCACTTCCCCCTGACCTGCTGGGAGCTCTGTTTGTCCTCACCACTTCCCCCTGACCTGCTGGGAGCTCTGTTTGTCCCTCACCACTCCCCCCTGACCTGCTGGGAGCTCTGTTTGTCCCTCACCACTTCCCCCCCCCCACCTGCTGGGAGCTCTGTTTGTCCCTCACCACTTCCCCCCTGACCTGCTGGGAGCTCTGTTTGTCCCTCACCACTTCCCCCCTGACCTGCTGGGAGCTCTGTTTGTCCTCACCACTTCCCCTGACCTGCTGGGAGCTCTGTTTGTCCCTCACCACTTCCCCCCTGACCTGCTGGGAGCTCTGTTTGTCCTCACCACTTCCCCCCTGACCTGCTGGGAGCTCTGTTTGTCCCTCACCACTCACCTGCTGGGAGCTCTGTTTGTCCCTCACCACTGACCTGCTGGGACTCTGTTTGTCCCTCACCCTTCCCCTGACCTGCTGGGAGCTCTGTTTGTCTGTTTGTCCCTCACCACTTCCCCCTGACCTGCTGGGAGCTCTGTTTGTCCCTCACCACTGACCTGCTGGGAGCTCTGTTTGTCCCTCAACTTCCCCCCCTGACCTGCTGGGAGCTCTGTTTGTCCTCACCACTTCCCCCCTGACCTGGGGAGCTCTTGGGTCCCTCACCACTTGCCGTCCTGTAGTGTGTCTACTGATTTTGTGAATCAATGTTTGTAAACCCTTTGTGGGACCGGGACCGTGTTGTGACGGACTGGGTCAGAGCCCTGTGGGACCCCTGTGTTGGGGACTGGGTCCAGGCCCTGTGGGACTGGGCCTGTGTTGGACGGACTGGGTCAGAGGACCCTGTGGGACCGGGGCCTGTGTTGTGACGGACTGGGTCAGAGGCCCTGTGGGACCGGGGCCTGTGTTGTGACGGACTGGGTCAGAGGCCCTGTGGGACCGGGGCCTGTGTTGTGACGGACTGGGTCAGAGGCCCTGTGGGACCGGGGCCTGTGTTGTGACGGACTGGGTCAGAGGCCCTGTGGGACCGGGGCCTGTGTTGTGACGGACTGGGTCAGAGGCCCTGTGGGACCGGGGCCTGTGTTGTGACGGACTGGGTCAGAGCCCTGTGGGACCGGGGCCTGTGTTGTGACGGACTGGGTCAGAGGCCCTGTGGGACCGGGGCCTGTGTTAATGACGGACTGGGTCAGAGGCCCTGTGGGACCGGGGCCTGTCTTGTGACGGACTGGGTCAGAGGCCCTGTGGGACCGGGGCCTGTCTTGTGACGGACTGGTTCAGAGGCCCTGTGGGACCGGGGCCTGTCTTGTGACGGACTGGTTCAGAGGCCCTGTGGGACCGGGGCCTGTCTTGTGACGGACTGGTTCAGAGGCCCTGTGGGACCGGGGCCTGTGTTGTGACGGACTGGGTCAGAGGCCCTGTGGGACCGGGGCCTGTGTTGTGACGGACTGGGTCAGAGGCCCTGTGGGACCGGGGCCTGTGTTGTGACGGACTGGGTCAGAGGCCCTGTGAAACCGGGCCTCGATCATCCATCTGACCAGTGGTGCTCTGACACTTACAGGTCCAACTGATACCAGCGGAGATGCAACGATGGTGAAACTGGCCCAGATCAACGGACAAGAGGTCAATGTGTGCCTTTCCTTTTTTTTTTTTTTCGTCATACGACCAGTATTGACATCTCTTAATGCATTTACTGACATGATATGAGTGATGAAGGAAACAGGTTACAAACGAATGTAAATCTCTTGGTGTCTTTTCCCTTCTCTTAGGTGGTGACCTCTAAGAGCAGGAAGGGAGGTTTTCAGGACGATCCTCTGACTGTCCGAAGTAAAGGTAATGAATGAATGGACTGGGACTTGACAGTGCCTTCAGTGTGTGTAGCCTTGGCTGTGTGTTCCTACTGGCAGTCCACATGAATCCCATCTTTGGGAAAGGACCAATCAAATGAAGAGGACAGGTTGTGATCTATCCTGCTTGACAGTGTCTTCAGGAAGTATTCACACCCCTTGACTTTGTCCACATTTTGTGAGTCTGAATTTAAAATGGATAAAATGGAGGTTTTATGTCACTGGCCTTACACAACATCCCATAATGTCGGTGTAATTATGTTTTGAGATTTTTTTTGTTTTTTGAGAAATTCATAAAATAAATTAATTGCTGAAGTGACTTTGGTCAATAACTATTCGATCCTTTTGTTATGGCCTAAATAAGTTCAGGAGCAAAAAATATTCTCTCACTATGTGCGATTTATAGTGGTTTTTTTTAACATTGAACATTAAATAAATAATCACCACCTTTTCCAACCACAAAGACCAGGGAGGTTTTCCAACCACAAAGACCAGGGAGGTTTTCCAACCACAAAGACCAGGGAGGTTTTCCAACCACAAAGACCAGGAGGTTTTCCAACCACAAAGACCAGGGAGGTTTCCAACCACAAAGACCAGGGAGGTTTTCCAACCACAAAGACCAGGGAGGTTTTTCCAACCACAAAGACCAGGGAGGTTTTCCAACCACAAAGACCAGGAGGTTTCCAACCACAAAGACCAGGGAGGTTTTCCAACCACAAAGACCAGGGAGGTTTTCCAACCACAAAGACCAGGAGTTTTCCAACCACAAAGACCAGGGAGGTTTTCCAACCAAAGACCAGGGAGGTTTTCCAACCACAAAGACCAGGGAGGTTTTCCAACCACAAAGACCAGGAGGTTTCCAACCACAAAGACCAGGAGGTTTCCAACCACAATGACCAGGAGGTTTTTCCAACCACAAAGACCAGGAGGTTTTCCAACCACAATGACCAGGAGGTTTTCCAACCACAAAGACCAGGGAGTTTTCCAACCACAATGACCAGGAGGTTTTCCAACCACAATGACCAGGAGGTTTTCCAACCACAAAGACCAGGGAGGTTTCCAACCACAACCAGGAAGTTGTCCAACCACAAAGACCAGGGAGGTTTTCCAACCACAAAGACCAGGAGGCTCCAACCACAAAGACCAGGGAGGTTTTCCCAACCACAATTTCCAACCACAAAGGGAGGTTTTCCAACCACAAAGACCAGGGAGGTTTTCCAACCACAAAGACCAGGAGGTTTCCAACCACAAAGACCAGGGAGGTTTCCAACCACAAAGACCAGGGAGGTTTCCAACCACAAAGACCAGGGAGGTTTTCCAACCACAAAGACCAAAGACCAGGAGGTTTCCAACCACCACAAAGACCAGGGAGGTTTTCCAACCACAAAGACCAGGAGGTTTTCCAACCACAAAGACCAGGGAGGTTTTCCAACCACCCAGGGAGGTTTTCAACCACAAGACCAGGAGGTTTTCCAACCACAAAGACCAGGGAGGTTTTCCAACCACAAAGACCAGGAGGTTTTCCAACCACAAAGACCACCCAGGGAGGTTTTCCAACCACAAAGACCAGGGAGGTTTTCCAACCACAAAGACCAGGGAGGTTTTCCAACCACAAAGACCAGGGAGGTTTTCCAACCACAAAGACCAGGGAGGTTTTCCAACCACAAAGACCAGGGAGGTTTTTCAACCACAAAGACCAGGGAGGTTTTTCAACCACAAAGACCAGGGAGGTTTTTCAACCACAAAGACCAGGGAGGTTTTCCAACCACAAAGACCAGGGAGGTTTCCAACCACAAAGACCAGGGAGGTTTCCAACCACAAAGACCAGGGAGGTTTTCCAACCACAAAGACCAGGGAGGTTTCCAACCACAAAGACCAGGGAGGTTTTCCAACCACAAAGACCAGGGAGGTTTTCCAACCACAAAGACCAGGGAGGTTTTCCAGCCACAAAGACCAAGGAGGTTTTCCAACCACAAAGGGAGGTTTTCCAACCACAAAGACCAGGAGGTTTTCCAACCACAAAGACCAGGAGGTTTTCCAACCACAAAGACCAGGGAGGTTTTCCAACCACAAAGACCAGGGAGGTTTCCAACCACAAAGACCAGGAGGTTTTCCAACCACAAAGACCAGGGAGGTTTTCCAACCACAAAGACCAGGGAGGTTTTCCAACCACAAAGACCAGGGAGGTTTCCAACCACAAAGACCAGGGAGGTTTTCCAACCACAAAGACCAGGGAGGTTTTCCAACCACAAAGACCAGGGAGGTTTTCCAACCACAAGACCAGGAGGTTTTCCAACCACAAAGACCAGGGAGGTTTTCCAACCACAAAGACCAGGGAGGTTTTCAACCACAAAGACCAGGGAGGTTTTCCAACCACAAAGACCAGGGAGGTTTTCCAACCACAAAGACCAGGGAGGTTTTCCAACCACAAAGACCAGGAGGTTTTCCAACCACAAAGACCAGGGAGGTTTTCCAACCACAAAGACCAGGAGGTTTTCCAACCACAAAGACCAGGAGGTTTTCCAACCACAAAGACCAGGGAGGTTTTCCAACCACAAAGACCAGGAGGTTTTCCAACCACAAAGACCAGGAGGTTTTCCAACCACAAAGACCAGGGAGGTTTTCCAACCACAAAGACCAGGGAGGCTTCCAACCACAAAGACCAGGGAGGTTTTTCAACCACAAAGACCAGGGAGGTTTTTCAACCACAAAGACCAGGGAGGTTTTCCAACCACAAAGACCAGGGAGGTTTTCCAACCACAAAGACCAGGGAGGTTTTCCAACCACAAAGACCAGGGAGGTTTTTCAACCACAAAGACCAGGGAGGTTTTTCAACCACAAAGACCAGGGAGGTTTTCCAACCACAAAGACCAGGGAGGTCAACCACAAAGACCAGGGAGGTTTTCCAACCACAAAGACCAGGGAGGTTTCCAACCACAAAGACCAGGAGGTTTTCCAACCACAAAGACCAGGGAGGTTTTCCAACCACAAAGACCAGGGAGGTTTTCCAACCACAAAGACCAGGAGGTTTTCCAACCACAAAGACCAGGAGGTTTTCCAACCACAAAGACCAGGGAGGTTTTCCAACCACAAAGACCAGGGAGGTTTTCCAACCACAAAGACCAGGGAGGTTTTCCAACCACAAAGACCCAACCACAAAGGGAGGTTTTCCAACCACAAAGACCAGGAGGTTTTCCAACCACAAAGACCAGGGAGGTTTTCCAACCACAAAGACCAGGAGGTTTCCAACCACAAAGACCAGGGAGGTTTTCCAACCACAAAGACCAGGGAGGTTTTCCAACCACAAAGACCAGGGAGGTTTTCCAACCACAAAGACCAGGGAGGTTTTCCAACCACAAGACCAGGGAGGTTTTCCAACCACAAAGACCAGGGAGGTTTTCCAACCACAAAGACCAGGAGGTTTTCCAACCACAAAGACCAGGGAGGTTTTCCAACCACAAAGACCAGGGAGGTTTTCCAACCACAAAAGACCAGGGAGGTTTCCAACCACAAAGACCAGGGAGGTTTTCCAACCACAAAGACCAGGGAGGTTTTCCAACCACAAAGACCAGGGAGGTTTTCCAACCACAAAGACCAGGGAGGTTTTCCAACCACAAAGACCAGGAGGTTTTCCAACCAAAGACCAGGAGGTTTCCAACCACAAAGACCAGGGAGGTTTTCCAACCACAAAGACCAGGAGGTTTTCCAACCACAAAGACCAGGAGGTTTTCCAGGGGAGGTTTTCCAACCACAAAGACCAGGAGGTTTTCCAACCACAAAGACCAGGAGGTTTTCCAACCACAAAGACCAGGGAGGTTTTCCAACCACAAAGACCAGGGAGGTTTTCCAACCACAAAGACCAGGGAGGTTTTCCAACCACAAAGACCAGGGAGGTTTTCCAACCACAAAGACCAGGGAGGTTTCCAACCACAAAGACCAGGGAGGTTTTCCAACCACAAAGACCAGGAGGTTTTCCAACCACAAAGACCAGGGAGGTTTTCCAACCACAAAGACCAGGGAGGTTTTCCAACCACAAAGACCAGGGAGGTTTTCCAACCACAAAGACCAGGAGGCTTTCCAACCACAAAGACCAGGGAGGTTTTCCAACCACAAGACCAGGAGGTTTTCCAACCACAAAGACCAGGAGGTTTTCCAACC
Source organism: Oncorhynchus nerka (assembly GCF_034236695.1). Classification (NCBI taxonomy): domain Eukaryota; kingdom Metazoa; phylum Chordata; class Actinopteri; order Salmoniformes; family Salmonidae; genus Oncorhynchus; species Oncorhynchus nerka. The sequence continues at coordinate 58,601 of NW_027039659.1, read as the reverse complement.
ACAAAGACCAGGGAGGTTTTCCAACCACAAACCAGGAGGTTTTCCAACCACAAAGACCAGGGAGGTTTCCAACCACAAAGACCAGGAGGTTTTCCAACCACAAAGACCAGGGAGGTTTTCCAAACAGACCAGGAGGTTTTCCAACCAAAAGACCAGGGAGGTTTTCCAACCACAAAGACCAGGAGGTTTCCAACCACAAAGACCAGGGAGGTTTTCCAACCACAAAGACCAGGGAGGTTTTCCAACCACAAAGACCAGGGAGGTTTTCCAACCACAAAGACCAGGGAGGTTTTCCAACCACAAAGACCAGGGAGGTTTTCCAACCACAAAGACCAGGAGGCTTTCCAACCACAAAGACCAGGGAGGTTTTCCAACCACAAAGACCAGGGAGGTTTTCCAACCACAAAGACCAGGGAGGTTTTCCAACCACAAAGACCAGGGAGGTTTTCCAACCACAAAGACCAGGGAGGTTTTCCAACCACAAAGACCAGGGGAGGTTTTCCAACCACAAAGACCAGGAGGTTTTCCAACCACAAAGACCAGGGTTTTCCAACCACAAAGACCAGGGAGGTTTTCCAACCACAAAGACCAGGGAGGTTTTCCAACCACAAAGACCAGGGAGGTTTTCCAACCACAAAGAGGTTTTCCAGACCAGGGAGGTTTTTTTTCCAACCACAAAGACCAGGGAGGTTTTCCAACCACAAAGACCAGGGAGGTTTCCAGCCACAAGACCAGGGAGGTTCTTCCAACCACAAAGACCAGGAGGTTTCCAACCAAAAGACCAGGAGGTTTTCCAACCACAAAGACCAGGAGGTTTCCAACAAAGACCAGGGGTTTTCCAACCACAAAGACCAGGAGGTTTTCCAACCACAAAGACCAGGAGGTTTTCCAACCACAAAGACCAGGGAGGTTTCCAACCACAAAACCACAAAGACCAGGGAGGTTTTCCCAACCACAAAGACCAGGAGGTTTTCCAACCACAAAGACCAGGGAGGTTTTCCAACCACAAAGACCAGGGAGGTTTTCCAACCACAAAGACCAGGGAGGTTTTTTCCAACCACAAAGACCAGGAGGTTTTCCAACCACAAAGACCAGGGAGGTTTTCCAACCACAAAGACCAGGGAGGTTTTCCAACCACAAAGACCAGGAGGTTTTCCAACCACAAAGACCAGGGAGGTTTCCAACCACAAAGACCAGGGAGGTTTTCCAACCACAAAGACCAGGGAGGTTTTCCAACCACAAAGACCAGGGAGGTTTTCCAACCACAAAGACCAGGAGGTTTTCCAACCACAAAGACCAGGGGTTTCCAGACCAGTTTTCCAACCACAAAGACCAGGGGAGTTTTCCAACCACAAAGACCAGGGAGGTTTTCCAACCACAAAAGACCAGGGAGACCAGTTTTCCAACCACAAAGACCAGGGAGGTTTTCCAACCACAAAGACCAGGAGGTTTTCCAACCACAAAAAGACCAGGGAGGTTTTCCAACCACAAAGACCAGGGAGGTTTCCAACCACAAAGACAGGAGGTTTTCCAACCACAAAGACCAGGGAGGTTTTCCAACCACAAAGACCAGGGAGGTTTCCAACCACAAAGACCAGGGAGGTTTTCCAACCACAAAGACCAGGGAGGTTTTTTTCCAACCACAAAGACCAGGGAGGTTTTCCAACCAACAAAGACCAAACCACAAAAGACCAGGAGGTTTTCCAAAGACCAGGGAGGTTTCCACAAAGACCAGGAGGTTTTCCAACCACAAAGACCAGGGAGGTTTTCCAACCACAAAGACCAGGAGGTTTTCCAACCACAAAGACCAGGAGGTTTTCCAACCACAAAGACCAGGAGGTTTCCAACCACAAAGACCAGGAGGTTTCCAACCACAAAGACCAGGGAGGCTCCAACCAAAGACCAGGAGGTTTCAACCACAAAGACCAGGAGGTTTTCCAACCAACCACAAAAGACCAGGGAGGTTTTCCAACCACAAAGACCAGGGAGGTTTTCCAACCACAAAGACCAGGAGGTTTTCCAACCACAAAGACCAGGAGTTTTTCCAACCACAAAGACCAGGGAGGTTTTCCAACCACAAAGACCAGGAGGTTTTCCAACCACAAAGACCAGGGAGGTTTCCAACCAAAGACCAGGGAGGTTTTCCAACCACAAAGACCAGGAGGTTTTCCAACCACAAAAGACCAGGGAGGTTTTCCAACCAAAGACCAGGGAGTTTTCCCAACCACAAAGACCAGGGAGGTTTTCCAACCACAAAGACCAGGGAGGTTTCCAACCACAAAGACCAGGAGGTTTTCCAACCACAAAGACCAGGGAGGTTTCCAACCACAAAGACCAGGGAGGTTTTCCAACCACAAAGACCAGGAGGTTTCCCAACCACAAAGACCAGGAGGTTTTCCAACCACAAAGACCAGGGAGGTTTTTCCAAAAACCAGGTTTTCCCAAGAGACCCAGGGAGGTTTCCAACCAGGAGGTTTTCCAACCACAAAGACCAGGGAGGGTTTCCAACCACAAAGACCAGGAGGTTTTTCCAACCACAAAGACCAGGGAGGTTTTCCAACCACAAAGACCAGGGAGGTTTCCAACCACCAGGGAAAGACCAGGGAGGTTTTCAACCACAAAGACCAGGGAGGTTTTCCAACCACAAAGACCAGGGAGGTTTCCAACCACAAAGACCAGGGAGGTTTTCCAACCACAAAGACCAGGGAGGTTTTCCAACCACAAAGACCAGGAGGTTTTCCAGGACCAGGAGGTTTCCAACCACAAAGACCAGGAGGTTTTCCAACCACAAAGACCAGGGAGGTTTTCCAACCACAAAGACCAGGAGGTTTTCCAACCACAAAGACCAGGAGGTTTTCCAACCACAAAGACCAGGGAGGTTTTCCAACCACAAAGACCAGGGAGGTTTTCCAACCACAAAGACCAGGAGGTTTTCAACCACAAAGACCAGGGAGGTTTTCCAACCACAAAGACCAGGGAGGTTTTCCAACCACAAAGACCAGGGAGGTTTTCCAACCACAAAGACCAGGGAGGTTTTCCAACCACAAAGACCAGGGAGGTTTTCCAACCACAAAAGACCAGGAGGTTTTCCAACCACAAAGACCAGGGAGGTTTCCAACCACAAAGACCAGGAGGTTTCCAACCACAAAGACCAGGGAGGTTTTCCAACCACAAAGACCAGGGAGGTTTTCCAACCACAAAGACCAGGAGGTTTTCCAACCACAAAGACCAGGAGGTTTCCAACCACAAAGACCAGGGAGGTTTTCCAACCACAAAGACCAGGGAGGTTTTTCCAACCACAAAGACCAGGAGGTTTCCAACCACAAAGACCAGGGAGGTTTTCCAACCACAAAGACCAGGGAGGTTTTCCAACCACAAAGACCAGGAGGTTTCCAACCACAAAGACCAGGGAGGTTTTCCAACCACAAAGACCAGGGAGGTTTTCCAACCACAAAGACCAGGAGGTTTTCCAACCACAAAGACCAGGGAGGTTTTCCAACCACAAAGACCAGGAGGTTTTCCAACCACAAAGACCAGGAGGTTTTCCAACCACAAAGACCAGGGAGGTTTTCCAACCACAAAGACCAGGAGGTTTTCCAACCACAAAGACCAGGGAGGTTTTCCAACCACAAAGACCAGGAGGTTTTCCAACCACAAAGACCAGGGAGGTTTTCCAACCACAAAGACCAGGGACCAACCACAAAGACCAGGGAGGTTTTTTCCAACCACAAAGACCAGGGAGGTTTTCCAACCACAAAGACCAGGGAGGTTTTCCAACCACAAAGACCAGGGAGGTTTTCCAACCACAAAGACCAGGGAGGTTTTCCAACCACAAAGACCAGGGAGGTTTTCCAACCACAAAGACCAGGGAGGTTTTCCAACCACAAAGACCAGGGAGGTTTTCCAACCACAAAGACCACCTATTGGTAGATGGGTAGAAATAAATAAAAAGTAGACATTGAATATCCCTTTGAGGAAAGTGAAGTTATTAATCACACTTTGGATGGTGTATCAATACATCCAGTCACTACAAAGATACAGGCGTTCTTCCTAACTCAGTTGCCGAAGAGGAAGGAAACCACTCAGGGATTTCACCATGCCGCCAATGGTGACTTTAAAACAGTTCGAGTTTAATGGCTGTGATAGGAGAGAACTGAGGATGGATCAACATGGTTGTTACTCCACAATACTAACCAGTAAATGACGGAGCAAAGAGAAGGAAGTCTGTATAGAATAAAAAAAAAATCTAAAACATGCAACAAAAATGACGACAAATAATGAATTTATTGTCCTGAAAAGTTAATGTTTGGGACACATCAGACTTCCGCTCTCCATATGTTCAACCATAGAGGGGGCTGCATCATGTTATGGGTATGCTTGTCATCAGCACAGGCAAAATCCGAGAGGGACAGCTTCCACCAGACACTGGGAGAGGAACAAGTTTCCACATGACTATAACCTAAGGCCAAATGTAGACTGGAGTTGCTTACCAAGACGGAATGTTCCGGACTAGCTTAAAGTTTTCACTTAAAATCAGCTGGAAAATATATGGCAGGACTTAAATGATTGTCTAGCAATGATCAACAAGAGAGAGAGAGAGGGGGGAATTTAAATAATGTAGATATATATATTGTGAAATCCAAGTGTGTAAATCTCTTAGACTCACAGCTGTGATCGCTGCCAAAGGTGACTCTCTAACATGAATTGACTCAGGGGGTGTGAATACTTACGGAAATTAGATTTCTACATTACATTTACAAACATTTATAAAAACACTTTGTCATTATGGGGTTGTGTGTGTGTGTGTGTGTGTGTGATCTATTTAGTCAATTTTGAATTCAGGCTGTAACACAATAAAATGTGGAATAAGTCCAGGAGTATGAACACTTTGAAGACGATGTATCTTTGAAATGACTGTGAAGATTATTATTTTTTTCAGTTTCCTGGTAGTTCCCGGATGTTACTCTACGGAAACTCAGTTACTCTCTCACTTCCTCTTCTCTTTCACACTTCCTGTTTCCCCTCTGTGTAGAACACGATCTGATTGTTTTGAAAACCCAGAAAAGGAGAGCAGAGTTCTTTAATCAGGAAGGTAACAGTCAATGTTAATGTCTGTCGCCAGGCTTTGTTGTTGGCTGGGGCTTGTTGCTTTTATATTCCATTAGTCATTAAAGCCATTTATGCATTTTTGCTTTGTTGATTAAATCAACTCGGGTGATTTGCTTGTTTGTCCTCGAATCTGCTGCTCATATATATATATTAAACTCAAATATAAACGCAATGATTTTAGTTCATTTAAGTGAATCAAATTCATTAGGCCCTAATTGATGGATTTCACATGACTGGGAATACAAAGATGGTTTTGTTGGTCACATAGACCTCATCTATAGCTGGAGACGGGACCTCTCCTGGTGACCCAGTCTGTCCCTGGTGACCCAGTCTGTCCCTGGTGACCCAGTCTGTCCCTGGTGACCCAGTCTGTCCCTGGTGACCCAGTCTGTCCCTGGTGACCCAGTCTGTCCCTGGTGACCCAGTCTGTCCCTGGTGACCCAGTCTGTCCCTGTAGCTGGCGGCGTCATAATGCAGTTCTTTCTCCTCAGCCTCACCAGGAGTCAGCTCTATGGTCTACCTGTGTGGTGAGTGTGTGTGTGCAGTGCTCTGAAGTTGAAGCAACAACATTCCAGTATCTGGACCATCACTCCCAAGCAGCTCTGTGATTCGTTGATTACTACGTAGTCAGTGTGTGTGAATGTCAGCTGATTGGAGCTGTGGTTTGAGATCATTCAGAAGGCTCTATTGGGTCCTTGGTTTGCAGTGCTCTGATTAATTCAGAAGGCTCTATTGGACCCTTGGTTTGCAGTGCTTCCTGATACACCCAGAAGGCTCTATTGGGTTCATGGTTTGCAGTGCTCTGATTCATTCAGAAGGCTCTATTGGGTTCATGGTTTGCAGTGCTTCCTGATACACCCAGAAGGCTCTATTGGGTGCTTGGTTTGCAGTGCTCTGATTAATTCAGAAGGCTCTATTGGACCCTTGGTTTGCAGTGCTTCCTGATACACCCAGAAGGCTCTATTGGGTTCATGGTTTGCAGTGCTCTGATTCATTCAGAAGGCTCTATTGGGTTCTTGGTTTGCAGTGCTCTAATTCACCCAGAAGGCTCTATTGGACCCTTGGTTTGCAGTGCTCCCTGATTCATTCAGAAGGCTCTATTGGGTTCATGGTTTGCAGTGCTCTGATTAATTCAGAAGGCTCTATTGGGTTCTTGGTTTGCAGTGCTCTAATTCACCCAGAAGGCTCTATTGGGTTCTTGGTTTGCGGTGCTCTCTGATTCATTCAGAAGGCTCTATTGGGTGCTTGGTTTGCAGTGCTCTCTGATTAAATCATAAATAGAATGATGATAGATGTGGTGATATTATAAGTGAGCCCGATTTGGGCAAACATTTATTCTCACATTGGCTGACTGTTAACACACACTCTCTCCCCCCCTTTTCTCCTCGCTCTCTCTCTCTCTCCCCCTCTCTCTCTCTCTCTCTCTCCCCCTCTCTCTCTCTCTCTCCCCTCTCTCTCTCTCTCTCCCCTCTCTCTCTCTCTCTCCCCTCTCTCTCTCTCCCTCTCCCCCTCTCTCTCTCTCTCTCCCTCTCTCTCTCTCTCTCTCCCCCTCTCTCTCTCTCTCTCTCTCTCTCTCTCTCTCTCTCTCTCTCTCTCTCCCCTCTCTCTCTCTCTCTCCCCCTCTCTCACTCTCTCTCCCCCTCTCTCACTCTCTCTCCCCCTCTCTCACTCTCTCTCCCCCTCTCTCACTCTCTCTCCCCCTCTCTCCTCCCCCTCTCTCACTCTGTTAGGAGGATCGGCGTCGGCAATATCTGATGTAAGTCATAGGAACAAGATGGGGGAACACTGGCTCTTAAGGGTGTGTGTTGTGACTGAGTATTGGGGGGGTGGTGTGTAATATTCTGGGATGTCCTCCAGCTCCAGGTGCCGTCCCTCAGCACCTCCCCCTCCAGTTGGTCCTGGGACCCCGAGGAAGAGAGGAGGAGGCAGGAGAAGTGGCAGGAGGAGCAGGAGCGCCTCCTACAGGTCAGGAAGACATACATCCCGCTTAGCCTGGAACCACACTGAGCAAAGCCCTCTTAGCCTGGAACCACACTGAGTAAAGCCCTCTTAGCCTGGAACCACACTGAGCAAAGCCCGCTTAGCCTGGAACCACACTGAGCAAAGCCCGCTTAGCCTGGAACCACACTGAGCAAAGCCCGCTTAGCCTGGAACCACACTGAGCAAAGCCCGCTTAGCCTGGAACCACACTGAGCAAAGCCCGCTTAGCCTGGAACCACACTGAGTAAAGCCCGCTTAGCCTGGAACCACACTGAGTAAAGCCCGCTTAGCCTGGAACCACACTGAGTAAAGCCCACTTAGCCTAGAACCACACTGAGCAAATGCCACTGATCTTTGACTTCAGTGATTCAGTGTGGAACTGCTTCCATTGGACCTGTTCGTGCCCCATGTCTGTTATGATAAATAACCAATTCTGGGCTAAACTTACCCGTAGTCTGAGGAAGCTGATTGGACAGTTGTCTTGTGTGATGTTGTACAGGAGAAGTACCGTCAGGACCAAGAGAGACTGGATGCTGAGTGGCAACAGGCCCAGGAGGAGGCAGGGGTGGAGGTATACAGGCAGGCTGAGGTGACTCCTGATCCTCTACCGTCCAGATGCATCGTGGGATACGTAGTCCCTTGTGTCAAATCATCCACACCGAACATGGAGAGTTCAGGAGAGATGACCAATGGGATCGCTAGCCTTGCCAGTCCTCAGCCAGCCTTGAGCCAGCCCATGCCCTCTGTTGCCCATGTGGCATCCAATCAAAAGGTTGTTTTTGACGGGAGAAGGGAGGAGCCTCGTCCTCAAGGGAGGAAGCTGGAAGAGGAGACTGAAGTGACAGAAGGAGATAATTGGTGAGGAAGACCACATTATTTAGTTCTGGTGATGTTTTAAAGGCGTCCCTCTGCCCAGTGCATTGTGGGTTGAAAGAAGGAGAAGGAGATAATTGGTGAGGAAGACCACATTATTTAGTTCTGGTGATGTTTTAAAGGCGTCCCTCTGCCCAGTGGCACTACTGCTCAAGAGAAACAATTCCTTGATGCATTGTGGGTAAATTGTGACTGACTTATCTACAAATAATGACTAGTTTATGATTTCAAGGTGATTTGTGGACCAGTCAGTCACAACCTAGCTGGTTGCTGTCTAACAAGCTGTCTGCTGTCTGCAAATTGACTCTGCTGTGAATGTCCTCTCGCCCTGTCCTCTCACCCTGCCATTTGTGCCCTGTCCTCTCGCCCTGTCCTCTCGCCCTGCCATTTGTGCTCTGTCCTCTCGCCCTGTCCTCTCGCCCTGTCCTCTCGCCCTGCCATTTGCGCCCTGTCCTCTCGCCCTGTCCTCTCACCCTGTCCTCTCACCCTGCCATTTGTGCTCTGTCCTCTCACCCTGTCCTCTCACCCTGCCATTTGTGCTCTGTCCTCTCACCCTGTCCTCTCACCCTGTCCTCTCGCCCTGTCCTCTCGCCCTGCCATTTGTGCCCTGTCCTCTCGCCCTGCCATTTGTGCTCTGTCCTCTCACCCTGTCCTCTCGCCCTGCCATTTGTGCTCTGTCCTCTCGCTCTGTCCTCTCACCCTGCCATTTGCGCCCTGTCCTCTCGCCCTGTCCTCTCGCCCTGCCATTTGTGCCCTGTCCTCTCGCCCTGTCCTCTCGCCCTGTCCTCTCACCCTGCCATTTGTGCTCTGTCCCTCGCTCTGTCCCTCGCTCTGTCCCTCGCTCTGTCCCTCGCTCTGTCCTCTCGCTCTGTCCTCTCACCCTGCCATTTGTGCTCTGTCCTCTCGCCCTGTCCTCTCGCCCTGCCATTTGTGCCCTGTCCTCTCGCCCTGTCCTCTCGCCCTGTCCTCTCGCCCTGTCCTCTCGCCCTGTCCTCTCGCCCTGCCCTCTCGCCCTGTCCTCTCGCCCTGCCATTTGTGCCCTGTCCTCTCGCCCTGCCATTTGTGCCCTGTCCTCTCGCCCTGCCATTTGTGCCCTGTCCTCTCGCCCTGCCATTTGTGCCCTGTCCTCTCGCCCTGCCATTTGTGCCCTGTCCTCTCGCCCTGCCCTCTCGCCCTGTCCTCTCGCCCTGCCATTTGTGCTCTGTCCTCTCACCCTGCCATTTGTGTTCTGTCCTCTCTCCCTGTCCTGGCTGCCTCCTCTGCTGCCTCTGCCTCCAGGTCTGGGTACTCCTATGGTTTCACCCAGCTATCTATAGCTGACAGGTCAGTCAGTACTAGAGACTCCTATGGTTTCACCAAGCTAGGGGGCTTGGGAGTGCACCTTTGTGATGACAAACTGTCAATGAATTGTGTGATATTCGTATGACTAGTTGTGCTCAGTGTTTGTATGTGTGAGTACTGCAGGGTGTTGTCTTGTATAACCTGACAGACTTGTGTGTGAGTACTGCAGGGTGTTGTCTTGTATAACCTGACAGACTTGTGTGAGTATTGCAGGGTGTTGTCTTGTATAATCTGACAGACTTGTGTGTGAGTATTGCAGGGTGTGGTCTTGTGTGTGAGTATTGCAGGGTGTTGTCTTGTGTGTGAGTACTGCAGGGTGTTGTCTTGTGTGTGAGTACTGCAGGGTGTGGTCTTGTGTGTGAGTACTGCAGGGTGTGGTCTTGTGTGTGAGTACTGCAGGGTGTGGTCTTGTGTGTGAGTACTGCAGGGTGTGGTCTTGTGTGTGAGTACTGCAGGGTGTGGTCTTGTGTGTGAGTACTGCAGGGTGTGGTCTTGTGTGTGAGTACTGCAGGGTGTTGTCTTGTGTGTGAGTACTGCAGGGTGTGGTCTTGTGTGTGAGTACTGCAGGGTGTTGTCTTGTGTGTACTGGAGGGTGTGGTCTTGTGTGTGAGTACTGCAGGGTGTGGTCTTGTGTGTGAGTACTGCAGGGTGTGGTCTTGTGTGTGAGTACTGCAGGGTGTTGTATAACCTGACAGACTTGTGTGTTTGTTGATCAGGATGAAATCCAAGTCCTCCCCATCGCTGGAGGGTTTCCACAGACAGGAGGTGAAAGGTCAGACTCTGCTGTTGACTGTCCCTCTGTTTAATGAGTGGGTTCCCCATTCCAAACCCAGCCTTGATGTTGATGCACTTTACACCATGTTGGTCAAATCTAACCAGGCCTCATTTACCCTAGGCCCAGGGAGACAGGGGTGGGGTGGGTAATGACCTAACCAGTCCTCTCATTTAGCCTGGGGTGGGTAGTGACTCTAACCAGTCCTCTCATTCAGCTGAGGCCCAGGGAGACGGGGGTGGGGTGGGTAATGACTCTATCCAGTCCTCTCATTTAGCCGAGGCCCAGGGGGTGGGGTGGGTAATGACTCTAACCAGTCCTCTCATTTAGCCGAGGCCTTGGGGTGGGGAATGACTAACCAGTCCTCTCATTTAGCTGAGGCTCAGGGAGACAGGGGTGGGTAATGACTCTAACCAGTCCTCTCAGGGTGGGAGACAGGGGTGGGGTGGGTAATGACTCTATCCAGTCCTCTCATTTAGCCGAGGCCCAGGGTGGGGTGGGTAATGACTCTAACCAGTCCTCTCATTTAGCTGAGGCTCAGGGAGACAGGGGTGGGTAATGACTCTAACCAGTCCTCTCATTTAGCTGAGTCCCAGGGAGACAGGGGTGGGGTGGGTAATGACTCTATCCAGTCCTCTCATTTAGCTGAGGCCCAGGGGGTGGGGTGGGTAATGACTCTAACCAGTCCTCTCATTTAGCTGAGGCCCAGGGAGACAGGGGTGGGGTGGGTAATGACTAACCAGTCCTCTCATTTAGCCCAGGCCCAGGGAGACAGGGGTGGGGTGGGTAATGACCCTAACCAGTTCTCTCATTTAGCCCAGGCCCAGGGAGACAGGGGTGGGGTGGGTAATGACTCTAACCAGTCCTCTCATTTAGCTGAGGCTCAGGGAGACAGGGGTGGGTAATGACACTAACCGGTCCTCTCATTTAGCTGAGTCCCAGCGAGACAGGGGTGGGTAATGACTCTAACCAGTCATCTCATTTAGCCGAGGCCCAGGGAGACTGGGTGGGTAATGACTCTAACCAGTCCTCTCATTTAGCCGAGGCCCAGGGAGACTGGTGGGTAAATGACTCTAACCAGTCCTCTCATTTAGCTGAGGCTCAGGGAGACTGGACTGGAGTGGGGTGGGTAATGACTCTAACCAGTCCTCTCATTTAGCTGAGGCTCAGGGAGACAGGGGTGGGGTGGGTAATGACTCTAACCAGTCCTCTCATTTAGCCGAGGCCCAGGGGGTGGGGTGGGTAATGACTCTAACCAGTCCTCTCATTTAGCTGAGGCTCAGGGAGACAGGGGTGGGTAATGACTCTAACCAGTCCTCTCATTTAGCTGAGTCCCAGGGAGACAGGGGTGGGGTGGGTAATGACTCTATCCAGTCCTCTCATTTAGCTGAGGCCCAGGGGGTGGGGTGGGTAATGACTCTAACCAGTCCTCTCATTTAGCTGAGGCCCAGGGAGACAGGGGTGGGGTGGGTAATGACTAACCAGTCCTCTCATTTAGCCCAGGCCCAGGGAGACAGGGGTGGGGTGGGTAATGACCCTAACCAGTTCTCTCATTTAGCCCAGGCCCAGGGAGACAGGGGTGGGGTGGGTAATGACTCTAACCAGTCCTCTCATTTAGCTGAGGCTCAGGGAGACAGGGTGGGTAATGACACTCCTCTCATTTAGCTGAGTCCCAGCGAGACAGGGGTGGGTAATGACTCCCAGGGCCGAGGCCCAGGGAGACTGGGTGGGTAATGACTCTAACCAGTCCTCTCATTTAGCCGAGGCCCAGGGAGACTGGTGGGTAAATGACTCTAACCAGTCCTCTCATTTAGCTGAGGCTCAGGGAGACTGGACTGGAGTGGGGTGGGTAATGACTCTAACCAGTCCTCTCATTTAGCTGAGGCTCAGGGAGACAGGGGTGGGGTGGGTAATGACTCTAACCAGTCCTCTCATTTAGCCGAGGCCCAGGGGTGGGGTGGGTAATGACTCTAACCAGTCCTCTCATTTAGCTGAGGCTCAGGGAGACAGGGGTGGGTAATGACTCTAACCAGTCCTCTCATTTAGCTGAGTCCCAGGGAGACAGGGGTGGGGTGGGTAATGACTCTATCCAGTCCTCTCATTTAGCTGAGGCCCAGGGGGTGGGGTGGGTAATGACTCTAACCAGTCCTCTCATTTAGCTGAGGCCCAGGGAGACAGGGGTGGGGTGGGTAATGACTAACCAGTCCTCTCATTTAGCCCAGGCCCAGGGAGACAGGGGTGGGGTGGGTAATGACCCTAACCAGTTCTCTCATTTAGCCCAGGCCCAGGGAGACAGGGGTGGGGTGGGTAATGACTCTAACCAGTCCTCTCATTTAGCTGAGGCTCAGGGAGACAGGGGTGGGTAATGACACTAACCGGTCCTCTCATTTAGCTGAGTCCCAGCGAGACAGGGGACTGGGTGGGTGGACTGACTCTAACCAGTCCTCTCTCATTTAGCTGAGGCTCCAGGGGGTGGGTAATGACTCTAACCAGTCCTCTCATTTAGCTGAGGCTCAGGGAGACAGGGGTGGGGTGGGTAATGACTCTAACCAGTCCTCTCATTTAGCCGAGGCCCAGGGAGACGGGTGGGTAAATGACTCTAACCAGTCATCTCATTTAGCCGAGGCCCAGGGAGACTGGGTGGGTAATGACTCTAACCAGTCCTCTCATTTAGCTGAGGCCCAGGGAGACGGGGGTGGGGTGGGTAATGACTCTAACCAGTCCTCTCATTTAGCTGATGCCCAGGGAGACGGGGGTGGGGTGGGTAATGACTCTAACCAGTCCTCTCATTTAGCTGAGGCCCAGGGAGACAGGGGTGGGTAATGACTCTAACCGGTCCTCTCATTTAGCTGATGCCCAGGGAGACGGGGGTGGGGTGGGTAATGACTCTAACCAGTCCTCTCATTTAGCTGAGGCTCAGGGAGACAGGGGTGGGTCCTCTCATTTAGTGGGCCCAGGAGACAGGGGTGACTCTAACCAGTCCTCTCATTTAGCCGAGGCCCAGGGAGACTTGGGTAATGACTCTAAGCAGTCCTCTCATTTAGCCCAGGGAGACAGGGGTGGGGTGGGTAATGACTCTAACCAGTCCTCTCATTTAGCCGAGGCCCAGGGAGACGGGTGGGGTGGGTAATGACTCTAACCAGTCCTCTCATTTAGCCGAGGCCCAGGGAGACAGGGGTGGGTAATGACTCTAACCAGTCCTCTCATTTAGCCGAGGCCCAGGGAGACAGGGGTGGGTAATGACTCTAACCAGTCCTCTCATTTTTCCTCTCATTTAGCCGAGGCCCAGGGAGACTGGGGTGGGTAATGACTCTAAGCAGTCCTCTCATTTAGCCGAGTCCTCAGGAGACCAGGGTAATGGTCCTCTCATTTAGGGTAATGGGTGGGGTGGGTAATGACTCTAACCAGTCCTCTCATTTAGCCGAGGACCAGGGTAATGACTCTAACCAGTCCTCTCATTTAGCCGAGGACCAGGGTAATGACTCTAACCAGTCCTCTCATTTAGCCGAGGACCAGGGTAATGACTCCTCACCTTTCTGTAATGTGAGGGATTTGTTTTTTTGGTTGTTGGAATAATATTGTTGGACATTGCTCAAATGACTGTCCTTTTTATTGGTCTTTCTGCACGGACTATGATTGGTTATACCGTCGTGACTCTGCTCTCCGGTTGGTTATTAGGCGCTACCAGGGAGGTCGCTAGGAGGAAGCCTCCTCAGAGCATGTCGTTAGTAGAGGCTGAGAGGCAACAGATCCTGGACGAGATGAGGAAGAGGACCGCTCTGCTGACCGACAACAGCTGGATACGACAACGCTCCACCTCTGACAACAAACAACCAGCTAACCGGCGAGGGCCTTTGAGGAGGTAGGGGGGGGTTGGCAACCCAGTAACCGGCGAGGGCCTATGAGGAGATAGGAGGGGGTGTGCCATTTGGACCGTACCTCTCTCTACGTGACCTGTTATTTGACCTCTCCATCTGTCCTCTCGGCAGGTACGACTCTCTGGACAACCTTCCCTCTTCTTCCACCCTGCTCTCCAACCCCCAACGCCCCCACTCCTCCCTGGGTTTCTCCGCCCCGTACCGCACCCCCTCCTCCCGGCACAGCATGGGTGTGGCCCTGGGGGGTTACTCCAACGGGACCCAGAAGCACAGCCCTACCTGGCCCCGCCCCTTCAGCACATCTTCCCCCCCGCCCAACACCGGAGAGGAACCCGCCACCGGCGAATCACGACCCGTCTCACAGCAACACCACCGGTAATGGACCAATCAGGACTTGTGTTTGTATGTTTAAAATGTACAGTGCATTTTGAAAGCGTTCAGAGCCCTTGACTTTGTTACATTACAGCCTTGTTCAAAAATGGATTAAATCATTTTTTCCCCCTCATCATATCTATACCCCATAATGACATCACAATACCCCATAATGACATCACAATACCCCATAATGACATCAATACCCCATAATGACATCACCCCCATAATGACATTACAATACCCCATAATGACAAACATTTTTTTTCCACTTTTATTAAAGATTACTCATTTACTTAAGTATTCAGACCCTTTAATCAGGACTTTGTTGAAGGCATCTGTGGCAGCGATTACAGCCTCGAGTCTTCTTGGATATGACGAGAGAGCTGTCCCGAAGCCACTGCTGTGTTGTCTTGGCTGTGTGAACTTTCACTCCAGTCAGAGGTCCTGAGCACTTCGCTCCGTTCATCTTTCCCTCGATCCAGACTAGTCTCTCAGTCCCTGCCGTTGAAAAACATCCCCTCAGCATGATGCTGCCACCACCATGCTTCACCGTAGAGATGGTGCCAGGTTTCCTACAGACGTGATGCTGCCACCACCATGCTTCGCCGTAGGGACGGTGCCAGGTTTCCTACAGATGTGATGTTGCCACAACCTGGCACCGTCCCTACGGCGAAGCTTGGTGGTGGCAACATCACATCTGTAGGAAACCTGGCACCGTCCCTACGGCGAAGCATTGGTGGTGGCAGCATCACGTCTGTAGGAAACCTGGCACCGTCACTACGGCGAAGCTTGGTGTTCTCCAGACGTGATGCTGCCACCACCAAGCTTCACCGTAGGGACGGTGCCAGGTTTCCTACAGATGTGATGCTTGGCATTCAGGCCAAATAGTTCAATCTTGGTTTCATCAGACCAGAGAATCTTGTTTCTCACGGTCTGAGTGTCCTTTAGGTGCCTTTTGGCAAACTCAGGCTGTCATGTGTCTTACTGAGGAGTAGCTTCTGTCTGGCCACTCTACCATAAAGGCCTGATTGGTGGAGTGCGGCAGAGATGGTTGTCCTTCTGGAAGGTTCTCTCATCTCCACAGAGGAACTCTGGAGCTCTGTCAGTGACCATCTGGTTCTTGGTCACCTCCCTGGCCAAGGCCCTTTTCCCCCGATTGCTCAGTTTGGCCAGGCAGCCAGATATAGGAAGAGTCTTGGTGGTTCCAAACTTCTACCATTTAAGAAACGATGGAGGCCACTGTGTTCTTGGGGTACTTCAATGCTGCAGAATTTGTGGGTACCCTTTCCCCAGATCTGTGCCTCGACACAATCCTGTCTCAGAGCTCTACGGACAATTCCTTTGACCTCATGGCTTGGTTTTTGCTCTGACCTTATAGACAGGTGTCTTTCCAAATCATGTCCAATCTATTTAATTTACCACAGGTGAACTTCCAATCAACTTGTAGACAGATCTTTAGGATGATCAATTTCAAGTCTCATAGCAAATTGTCTGAATACTTCTGTAAATAAGGTGTTTCTGTTTTTTTGTAAGGTGTCTAAAAACTTGTATTCACTATGTCACTATGGGGTCTTGATGTCACTATGGGGTCTTGATGTCACTATGGGGTCTTGATGTCACTATGGGGTCTTGATGTCACTATGGGGTCTTGATGTCACTATGGGGTCTTGATGTCATGATGATGTCACTATGGGGTCTTGTGATCACTATGGGGTCTTGATGTCACTATGGGGTCTTGATGTCACTATGGGGTCTTGATGTCACTATGGGGTCTTGTGATGTCACTATGGGGTCTTGTGATGTCACTATGGGGTCTTGTGATGTCACTATGGGGTCTTGTGATGTCACTATGGGGTCTTGTGATGTCACTATGGGGTCTTGATGTCACTATGGGGTCTTGTGATGTCACTATGGGGTCTTGTGTTTAGATTGAGGAAGAAATCATGTTGGCAGGCTTTTATCGGGCTTTAATGTAACAGAATGTGGATGAAGTCAAGGGGTGTGAACACTTTCCAAATCTTTTTGTTTCAGTGATGTAGTCTCCTCATAGTCTGATCCCAGAGAGGAGATTAGAGAGGTGACTAGTCATTAGTAACGAGGATGAATGCATGATAAACAGTCTCTGGAACAGAGAACGGGCTTCATGCAAATTACAATAAGTCATAGGGCTGGTAGTCATAATACATTAGACACAACTGAAATTGGGTTTTTATTTTCACAACGTCCCTTATCTTCCTGGTGAACTTGAAACTCATCGTCCAGCCGTATACCAAGGCTTTCAATGGATGTTCCCCCAGACCTTGTGGATCAGTCAGTCATCCCCCTCTCATCCTACCCCCAGACCTTGTGGATCAGTCAGTCATCCCCCTCTCTCTCATCTTACCCCCAGACCTTGTGGATCAGTCAACCCCCTCTCTCTCATCTTACCCCCAGACCTTGTGGATCAGTCAGTCATCCCCCTCTCATCTTACCCCCAGACCTTGTGGATCAGTCGGTCATCCCCCTCTCATCTTACCCCCAGACCTTGTGGATCAGTCGGTCATCCCCCTCTCATCTTACCCCCAGACCTTGTGGATCAGTCGGTCATCCCCCTCTCTCATCTTACCCCCAGACCTTGTGGATCAGTCGGTCATCCCCCCAGACCTCTCTCTCATCTTACCCCCAGACCTTGTGGATCAGTCGGTCATCCCCCTCTCTCATCATCTTACCCCCAGACCTTGTGGATCAGTCGGTCATCTCTCTCATCTTACCCCCAGACCTTGTGGATCAGTCGGTCATCTCTCTCATCTTACCCCCAGACCTTGTGGATCAGTCGGTCATCTCTCTCATCTTACCCCCAGACCTTGTGGATCAGTCGGTCATCCCCCTCTCATCCTGTTTGTTTCTTCCTGTGTGTCCCCGTCCCCTCTCTCCCTCCAGAGTGCTGACTTCTCGTCAGGTGTGTTCAGTGTGTGTGTGTCCTATGGGCAGAGGGGCTGCCATGGTCATTGAGACCCTGAACCTCTGCTTCCACCTGGCCTGTTTTCAGGTGAGAGTCTGGTCTGGACCTCCATTCACCTGGTTGGAGGAGAGGTCCTCTACTAAACCTGTCAGCACATCACCTTTCACAGCATGAGCTAATGGGCACTGTAGCAGACTGACTGACTGGCTTCACCTGGGCTCTGTAGCAGACTGACTGACTGGCTTCACCTGGGCACTGTAGCAGACTGACTGACTGGCTTCACCTGGGCTCTGTAGCAGACTGACTGACTGGCTTCACCTGGGCACTGTAGCAGACTGACTCGCTTCACCTGGGCACTGTAGCAGACTGACTGACTGGCTTCACCTGGGCACTGTAGCAGACTGACTGACTGGCTTCACCTGGGCACTGTAGCAGACTGACTGACTGGCTTCACCTGGGCACTGTAGCAGACTGACTGACTGGCTTCACCTGCACTGCTTGCAGACTGTAGGGCTGGTAATGCTAACTCTCTCCCCACACGGTGGTAGGGCTGGTAATGCTAACTCTCTCTCCCCACACGGTGGTAGGGCTGGTAATGCTAACTCTCTCTCCCCACACGGTGGTAGGGCTGGTAATGCTAACTCTCTCTCCCCACACGGTGGTAGGGCTGGTAATGGTAACTCTTTCTCCCCACACGGTGGTAGGGCTGGTAATGCTAACTCTCTCTCTCCACACGGTGGTAGGGCTGGTAATGCTAACTCTCTCTCTCCACACGGTGGTAGGGCTGGTAATGCTAACTCTCTCTCCCCACACGGTGGTAGGGCTGGTAATGCTAACTCTCTCTCTCCACACGGTGGTAGGGCTGGTAATGCTAACTCTCTCCTCACACGGTGGTAGGGCTGGTAATGCTAACTCTCTCCTCACACGGTGGTAGGGCTGGTAATGCTAACTCTCTCTCCACACGGTGGTAGGGCTGGTAATGCTAACTCTCTCTCCCCACACGGTGGTAGGGCTGGTAATGCTAACTCTCTCTCCACACGGTGGTAGGGCTGGTAATGCTAACTCTCTCTCCACACGGTGGTAGGGCTGGTAATGCTAACTCTCTCCTCACACGGTGGTAGGGCTGGTAATGCTAACTCTCCCTCTCCACGGTGGTAGGGCTGGTAATGCTAACTCTCCCCCTCCACGGTGGTAGGGCTGGTAATGCTAACTCTCCCTCTCCACGGTGGTAGGGCTGGTAATGCTAACTCTCGCGCCACGGTGGTAGGGCTGGTAATCACTGGTTGAATGATGCTAATCAGTGTTTTAGTTGATTCTCCTGATTCACAGTCCATCTTCTCCTCTCCCTCAGTGTGTGGACTGCAGGTGCCGACTTGGAGGGTCAGAGGTCAGAGCCCAGATCAGAATCAGCAACGGGAAGCCTTACTGTGACCCCTGCTACATCCGACTCAAGTGTAAGTCATTTCTACAGAACATAAAGGAGTCCGATAAGAATCTCCCTCCTCCCAATGTATCCAAGTCATTTTACTCTGCTGGCCCGTTCTACTGGTCCACCTGCTCGGTCCCTGCACCTCATTTTACTCTGCTGGCCCGTTCTACTGGTCCACCTGCTCTGTCGGTCGTTGCACCTCATTTTACTCTGCTGGCCCGTTCTACTGGTCCACCTGCTCTCACTGCACCTCATTTTACTCTGCTGGCCCGTTCTACTGGTCCACCTGCTCGGTCCCTGCACCTCATTTTACTCTGCTGGCCCGTTCTACTGGTCCACCTGCTCGGTCCCTGCACCTCATTTTACTCTGCTGGCCCGTTCTACTGGTCCACCTGCTCGGTCCCTGCACCTCATTTTACTCTGCTGGCCCGTTCTACTGGTCCACCTGCTCTCACTGCACCTCATTTTACTCTGCTGGCCCGTTCTATTGGTCCACCTGCTCTCACTGCACCTCATTTTACTCTGCTGGCCCGTTCTACTGGTCCACCTGCTCGGTCCCTGCACCTCATTTTACTCTGCTGGCCCGTTCTACTGGTCCACCTGCTCTCACTGCACCTCATTTTACTCTGCTGGCCCGTTCTACTGGTCCACCTGCTCTCACTGCACCTCATTTTACTCTGCTGGCCCGTTCTACTGGTCCACCTGCTCTCACTGCACCTCATTTTACTCTGCTGGCCCATTCTACTGGTCCACCTGCTCGGTCCCTGCACCTCATTTTACTCTGCTGGCCCGTTCTACTGGTCCACCTGCTCGGTCCCTGCACCTCATTTTACTCTGCTGGCCCGTTCTACTGGTCCACCTCTGTCGGTCGTTGCACCTCATTTTACTCTGCTGGCCCGTTCTACTGGTCCACCTGCTCTCACTGCACCTCATTTTACTCTGCTGGCCCGTCCACCTGCTCTGCACCTCATTTTACTCTGCTGGCCCGTTCTACTGGTCCACCTGCTCGGTCCCTGCACCTCATTTTACCTCATTTTACTCTGCTGGCCCGTTCTACTGGTCCACCTGCTCTCACTGCACCTCATTTTACTCTGCTGGCCCGTTCTACTGGTCCACCTGCTCTCACTGCACCTCATTTTACTCTGCTGGCCCGTTCTACTGGTCCACCTGCTCGGTCCCTGCACCTCATTTTACTCTGCTGGCCCGTTCTACTGGTCCACCTCTGTCGGTCGTTGCACCTCATTTTACTCTGCTGGCCCGTTCTATTGGTCCACCTGCTTTCACTGCACTTCATTTTACTCTGCTGGCCCGTTCTACTGGTCCACCTGCTCGGTCCCTGCACCTCATTTTACTCTGCTGGCCCGTTCTACTGGTCCACCTGCTCTCACTGCACCTCATTTTACTCTGCTGGCCCGTTCTACTGGTCCACCTGCTCTCACTGCACCTCATTTTACTCTGCTGGCCCGTTCTACTGGTCCACCTGCTCTCACTGCACCTCATTTTACTCTGCTGGCCCGTTCTACTGGTCCACCTGCTCGGTCCCTGCACCTCATTTTACTCTGCTGGCCCGTTCTACTGGTCCACCTGCTCGGTCCCTGCACCTCATTTTACTCTGCTGGCCCGTTCTACTGGTCCACCTGCTCGGTCCCTGCACCTCATTTTACTCTGCTGGCCCGTTCTACTGGTCCACCTGCTCTCACTGCACCTCATTTTACTCTGCTGGCCCGTTCTATTGGTCCACCTGCTCTCACTGCACCTCATTTTACTCTGCTGGCCCGTTCTACTGGTCCACCTGCTCTCACTGCACCTCATTTTACTCTGCTGGCCCGTTCTACTGGTCCACCTGCTCGGTCCCTGCACCTCATTTTACTCTGCTGGCCCGTTCTACTGGTCCACCTCTGTCGGTCGTTGCACCTCATTTTACTCTGCTGGCCCGTTCTATTGGTCCACCTGCTTTCACTGCACTTCATTTTACTCTGCTGGCCCGTTCTATTGGTCCACCTGCTCGGTCCCTGCAACTTTTTAATGAGAACATACCTGACATGAATATGGTGAATGTCTATTTAGAGAAGGTGGGACTGCCATTTTGGAAGTACTGTCCAAGTACTCTGTAATTAGATGTGTCATTACTACATCAGATGTTTTATTAGATCAGACATAATCAGATGTCCTCTTATCAACCTTTCAGCCCACCTTGCCACCTCCCTGTGACCAGAATGCATTGCAGCAGATTGAGGAAGAGACGACGACGACGACATCAACCTCAAACACGACAATGGAGATCTTGACTATGACCTCGTGTTGACCTTGTATTTAGAGCTGGGTTGACCTTTCTTTTAGGGAACAATGTACCGATTTATACTATTGGCTGTGACTCAAATGGCTTCCTATTCCCTACATAGTGCACTACTACCCATAGGGCTCTGGTCAAAAGTAGTGCACTTATGTAGGGAATAGGGGGCAGTTTGGGACATGTCTCAAAGATGCAGTTTTGGCGTTCTTCCTAGTTGATTAACTACTGTACTTGTCCACATACCCTATGTCTCTGACTAAGATGCAGTTTTGGCGTTCTTCCTAGTTCATTAACTACTGTACTTGTCCGTAGCTTTTAATATGCAATCGATGGCTATCCACAACAATAAGCTGGACACGTGTAGTTAAGAGCTATAGGGAGTTTTAAATCACAATTGTACTTGGGATTTGTTTTTTCTTGTTGATGAAGTAAATTGATAAATGAGGCCCTAATAAATGAATCTAATAAATGAGAGTGTTGTATTGGAGATACTTCTCTATTGTTTTTTTCTTTGTCGACAAATTTCTACCTTAAAAAACAAGAAGTTAAATTGTTATTCTTTTGTTTGTTGAAATATGTGAAGATTTTTTTTTTTTTCATTTTTTGAGATGTCTAAAATATTAGTAGCTCAAACGGGTGTTTAGAAAAAGGACTTCTCACATGTTGATGGTCACTGAAACTCTGCGGTTGGTTTTACTAACTTTTTCTAACACGTGGACCCTGGAAGCAGGGAGGCTTCATGTATGACTCACTGATGTATAAAGGGGCCTCGTTTAAAAGGAATTTACCCTCTAAACTGTTTAATGTTTGTAAATAAAAAACATCAGCATTTAATCTGTGTATTCTAGATACAGACAGTGACTATCAGACAGCCAAGTGGTTAGAGGGTAGAGGAGGTAGGTAACCTAGTGGTTAGAGGGTAGAGGAGGTAGGTAACCTAGTGGTTAGAGTGTAGAGGAGGTAGGTAACCTAGTGGTTAGAGGGTAGAGGAGGTAGGTAACCTAGTGGTTAGAGTGTAGAGGAGGCAGGTAGCCTAGTGGTTAGAGGGTAGAGGAGGCAGGTAGCCTAGTGGTTAGAGTGTAGAGGAGGCAGGTAGCCTAGTGGTTAGAGGGTAGAGGAGGCAGGTAGCCTAGTGGTTAGAGGGTAGAGGAGGCAGGTAGCCTAGTGGTTAGAGTGTAGAGGAGGCAGGTAGCCTAGTGGTTAGAGTGTAGAGGTGGCAGGTAGCCTAGTGGTTAGAGTGTAGAGGAGGCTGGTAGCCTAGTGGTTAGAGTGTAGAGGAGGCAGGTAGCCTAGTGGTTAGAGTGTAGAGGAGGCAGGTAGCCTAGTGGTTAGTGTAGAGGAGGCAGGTAGCCTAGTGGTTAGAGGGTAGAGGAGGCGGGTAGACTAGTGGTTAGAGTGTAGAGGAGGCGGGTAGCCTAGTGGTTAGAGGAGGCAGTGTAGCCTAGTGGTTAGAGGAGGCGGGTAGCCTAGTGGTTAGAGGAGGCGGGTAGCCTAGTGGTTAGAGGAGGCGGGTAGCCTAGTGGTTAGAGGAGGCGGGTAGCCTAGTGGTTAGAGGAGGCGGGTAGCCTAGTGGTTAGAGGAGGCAGGTAGCCTAGTGGTTAGAGGAGGCAGGTAGCCTAGTGGTTAGAGGAGGCAGGTAGCCTAGTGGTTAGAGGAGGCAGGTAGCCTAGTGGTTAGAGGAGGCAGGTAGCCTAGTGGTTAGAGGAGGCAGGTAGCCTAGTGGTTAGAGGAGGCAGGTAGAGGAGGCAGGTAGCCTAGTGGTTAGAGGGGGCAGGTAGAGGGGGCAGGTAGCCTAGTGGTTAGAGGGGGCAGGTAGCCTGGTAGGGGCCTAGTGGCCTAGAGGGGGTAGCCTAGGGGGCAGGTAGCCTAGAGGGGGCAGGTAGCCTAGAGGGGGCAGGTAGCCTAGAGGGGGCAGGTAGCCTAGAGGGGGCAGGTAGCCTAGAGGGTAGAGGGGGCAGGTAGCCTAGTGGTTAGAGGGGGCAGGTAGCCTAGTGGTTAGAGTGTAGAGGTGGGTTAACTGTCAGGGACAGAACAACCGGGTTAGACCCCGTCTGGTCTATAGTAGTGGACCGCTACCCCGTCTGGTCTGTAGTAGTGGACCGCTACCCCGTCTGGTCTGTAGTAGTGGACCGCTACCCCGTCTGGTCTGTAGTAGTGGACCGCTACCCCGTCTGGTCTGTAGTAGTGGACCGCTACCCCGTCTGGTCTGGTCTATAGTAGTGGACCGCTACCCCGTCTGGTCTATAGTAGTGGACCGCTACCCCGTCTGGTCTATAGTAGTGGACCGCTACCCCGTCTGGTCTATAGTAGTGGACCGCTACCCCGTCTGGTCTATAGTAGTGGACCGCTACCCCGTCTGGTCTATAGTAGTGGACCGCTACCCCGTCTGGTCTATAGTAGTGGACCGCTACCCCGTCTGGTCTATAGTAGTGGACCGCTACCCCGTCTGGTCTATAGTAGTGGACCGCTACCCCGTCTGGTCTATAGTAGTGGACCGCTACCCCGTCTGGTCTATAGTAGTGGACCGCTACCCCGTCTGGTCTATAGTAGTGGACCGCTACCCCGTCTGGTCTATAGTAGTGGACCGCTACCCCGTCTGGTCTATAGTAGTGGACCGCTACCCCGTCTGGTCTGGTCTATAGTAGTGGACCGCTACCCCCGTCTGGTCTGGTCTGTAGTAGTGGACCGCTACCCCGTCTGGTCTGGTCTATAGTAGTGGACCGCTACCCCGTCTGGTCTGGTCTGTAGTAGTGGACCGCTACCCCGTCTGGTCTGGTCTGTAGTAGTGGACCGCTACCCCGTCTGGTCTAGTCTGTAGTAGTGGACCGCTACCCCGGTCTGGTCTATAGTAGTGGACCGCTACCCCTGGTCTGGTCTATAGTAGTGGACCGCTACCCCGTCTGGTCTGGTCTGTAGTAGTGGACCGCTACCCCGTCTGGTCTATAGTAGTGGACCGCTACCCCGTCTGGTCTATAGTAGTGGACCGCTACCCCGTCTGGTCTATAGTAGTGGACCGCTACCCCGTCTGGTCTGGTCTATTGTAGTGGACCGCTACCCGTCTGGTCTGGTCTATAGTAGTGGACCGCTACCCCGTCTGCTAGTAGTGGACCGCTACCCCGTCTGGTCTGGTCTATAGTAGTGGACCGCTACCCCGTCTGGTCTGGTCTATAGTAGTGGACCGCTACCCCGTCTGGTCTATAGTAGTGGACCGCTACCCCGTCTGGTCTGGTCTATAGTAGTGGACCGCTACCCCGTCTGGTCTATAGTAGTGGAC
Source organism: Oncorhynchus nerka (assembly GCF_034236695.1). Classification (NCBI taxonomy): domain Eukaryota; kingdom Metazoa; phylum Chordata; class Actinopteri; order Salmoniformes; family Salmonidae; genus Oncorhynchus; species Oncorhynchus nerka. The sequence goes on along the minus strand of NW_027039659.1, from coordinate 34,336 downwards.
CGCTACCCCTGTCTGGTCTGGTAGTGGACCGCTACCCCGTCTGGTCTAGTAGTGGACCGCTACCCCGTCTGGTCTGGTCTATAGTAGTGGACCGCTACCCCGTCTGGTCTGGTCTATAGTAGTGGACCGCTACCCCGTCTGGTCTATAGTAGTGGACCGCTACCCCTGTCTGGTCTGGTCTATAGTAGTGGACCGCTACCCCGTCTGGTCTGGTCTATAGTAGTGACCGCTACCCGTCCTGGTCTGGTCTATAGTAGTGGACCGCTACCCCGTCTGGTCTATAGTAGTGGACCGCTACCCTGTCTGGTCTATAGTAGTGGACCGCTACCCCCTCTGGTCTGGTCTATAGTAGTGGACCGCTACCCCGTCTGGTCTGGTCTATAGTAGTGGACCGCTACCCCGTCTGGTCTGGTCTATAGTAGTGGACCGCTACCCCGTCTGGTCTGGTCTGTAGTGGACCGCTACCCCGTCTGGTCTGGTCTATAGTAGTGGACCGCTACCCCGTCTGGTCTGGTCTATAGTAGTGGACCGCTACCCCGTCTGGTCTATAGTAGTGGACCGCTACCCCGTCTGGTCTGGTCTATAGTAGTGGACCGCTACCCCGTCTGGTCTGGTCTATAGTAGTGGACCGCTACCCCGTCTGGTCTGGTCTATAGTAGTGGACCGCTACCCCGTCTGGTCTGTAGTAGTGGACCGCTACCCCGTCTGGTCTGGTCTATAGTAGTGGACCGCTACCCGTCTGGTCTGGTCTATAGTAGTGGACCGCTACCCCGTCTGGTCTGGTCTATAGTAGTGGACCGCTACCCCGTCTGGTCTGGTCTATAGTAGTGGACCGCTACCCCGTCTGGTCTGGTCTATAGTAGTGGACCGCTACCCCGTCTGGTCTGGTCTATAGTAGTGGACCGCTACCCCGTCTGGTCTGGTCTATAGTAGTGGACCGCTACCCCGTCTGGTGGACTGGTCTATAGTAGTGGACCGCTACCCCCGCTACCCGTCTGGTCTGGTCTATAGTAGTGGACCGCTACCCCGTCTGGTCTGGTCTATAGTAGTGGACCGCTACCCCGTCTGGTCTGGTCTATAGTAGTGGACCGCTACCCCGTCTGGTCTGGTCTATAGTAGTGGACCGCTACCCCGTCTGGTCTGGTCTATAGTAGTGGACCGCTACCCGTCTGGTCTGGTCTATAGTAGTGGACCGCTACCCCGTCTGGTCTGGTCTATAGTAGTGACCGCTACCCCGTCTGGTCTGGTCTATAGTAGTGGACCGCTACCCTGTGGTCTGGTCTGGTCTATAGTAGTGGACCGCTACCCCGTCTGGTCTATAGTAGTGGACCGCTACCCCTGGTCTGTCTGGTCTGGTCTATAGTAGTGGACCGCTACCCGTCTGGTCTGGTCTATAGTAGTGGACCGCTACCCCGTCTGGTCTGGTCTATAGTAGTGGACCGCTACCCCGTGGTCTGGTCTATAGTAGTGGACCGCTACCCCGTCTGGTCTGGTCTATAGTAGTGGACCGCTACCCCTGTCTGGTCTGGTCCGCTACCCCGTATAGTCTGGTCTAGTGGACCGCTACCCCGTCTGGTCTGGTCTATAGTAGTGGACCGCTACCCCTGGTCTGGTCTATAGTAGTGGACCGCTACCCGTCTGGTCTGGTCTATAGTAGTGGACCGCTACCCCGTCTGGTCTGGTCTATAGTAGTGGACCGCTACCCCGTCTGGTCTGGTCTATAGTAGTGGACCGCTACCCCGTCTGGTCTATAGTAGTGGACCGCTACCCCTGGTCTGGTCTATAGTAGTGGACCGCTACCCCGTCTGGTCTGGTAGTAGTGGACCGCTACCCCGTCTGGTCTGGTCTATAGTAGTGGACCGCTACCCCCGTCTGGTCTGGTCTATAGTAGTGGACCGCTACCCCGTCTGGTCTGGTCTATAGTAGTGGACCGCTACCCCGTCTGGTCTGGTCTATAGTAGTGGACCGCTACCCCGTCTGGTCTGGTCTATAGTAGTGGACCGCTACCCCGTCTGGTCTATAGTAGTGGACCGCTACCCCGTCTGGTCTGGTCTATAGTAGTGGACCGCTACCCCGTCTGGTCTATAGTAGTGGACCGCTACCCCGTCTGGTCTGGTCTATAGTAGTGGACCGCTACCCCGTCTGGTCTGGTCTATAGTAGTGGACCGCTACCCCGTCTGGTCTATAGTAGTGGACCGCTACCCCGTCTGGTCTGGTCTATAGTAGTGGACCGCTACCCCGTCTGGTCTATAGTAGTGGACCGCTACCCCGTCTGGTCTATAGTAGTGGACCGCTACCCCGTCTGGTCTATAGTAGTGGACCGCTACCCCGTCTGGTCTGGTCTATAGTAGTGGACCGCTACCCCGTCTGGTCCGTCTGGTCTGGTCTATAGTAGTGGACCGCTACCCCGTCTGGTCTGGTCTATAGTAGTGGACCGCTACCCCGTCTGGTCTGGTCTATAGTAGTGGACCGCTACCCCGTCTGGTCTGGTCTATAGTAGTGGACCGCTACCCCGTCTGGTCTGGTCTATAGTAGTGGACCGCTACCCCGTCTGGTCTGGTAGTGGACCGCTACCCGTCTGGTCTGGTCTATAGTAGTGGACCGCTACCCCGTCTGGTCTGGTCTATAGTAGTGGACCGCTACCCCGTCTGGTCTGGTCTACCGCTACCCCTGGTCTGGTCTATAGTAGTGGACCGCTACCCGTCTGGTCTGGTCTATAGTAGTGGACCGCTACCCCTGGTCTGGTCTGGTGGACCGCTACCCCGTCTAGTAGTGGACCGCTACCCCGTCCTGGTCTATAGTAGTGGACCGCTACCCCGTCTGGTCTATAGTAGTGGACCGCTACCCCGTCTGGTCTGGTCTATAGTAGTGGACCGCTACCCCGTCTGGTCTGGTCTATAGTAGTGGACCGCTACCCGTCTGGTCTATAGTAGTGGACCGCTACCCCGTCTGGTCTGGTCTATAGTAGTGGACCGCTACCCCGTCTGGTCTGGTCTATAGTAGTGGACCGCTACCCCGTCTGGTCTATAGTAGTGGACCGCTACCCCGTCTGGTCTATAGTAGTGGACCGCTACCCCGTCTGGTCTATAGTAGTGGACCGCTACCCCGTCTGGTCTGGTCTATAGTAGTGGACCGCTACCGCTACCCCGTCTGGTCTGGTCTATAGTAGTGGACCGCTACCCCGTCTGGTCTGGTCTATAGTAGTGGACCGCTACCCCGTCTGGTCTGGTCTGTAGTAGTGGACCGCTACCCCGTCTGGTCTGGTCTATAGTAGTGGACCGCTACCCCGTCTGGTCTGGTCTATAGTAGTGGACCGCTACCCCGTCTGGTCTGGTCTATAGTAGTGGACCGCTACCCCGTCTGGTCTGTAGTAGTGGACCGCTACCCCGTCTGGTCTGGTCTATAGTAGTGGACCGCTACCCCGTCTGGTCTGGTCTATAGTAGTGGACCGCTACCCCGTCTGGTCTGGTCTATAGTAGTGGACCGCTACCCCTGGTCTGGTCTATAGTAGTGGACCGCTGGTCTGGTCTGGTCTATAGTAGTGGACCGCTACCCTGTCTGGTCTATAGTAGTGGGTCTGGTCTAGTAGTGGACCGCTACCCCGTGGTCTGGTCTATAGTAGTGGACCGCTACCCCGTCTGGTCTGGTCTATAGTAGTGACCGCTACCCCTACCTGGTCTGGTCTATAGTAGTGGACCGCTACCCGTCTGGTCTGGTCTATAGTAGTGGACCGCTACCCCGTCTGGTCTGGTCTATAGTAGTGGACCGCTACCCCGTCTGGTCTGGTCTATAGTAGTGGACCGCTACCCCGTCTGGTCTGGTCTATAGTAGTGACCGCTACCCCGTCTGGTCTGTCTATAGTAGTGACCGCTACCCCGTCTGGTCTGGTAGTAGTGGACCGCTACCCCGTCTGGTCTGGTCTATAGTAGTGGACCGCTACCCCGTCTGGTCTGGTCTCTATAGTAGTGGACCGCTACCCCGTCTGGTCTGGTCTATAGTAGTGGACCGCTACCCCGTCTGGTCTGGTCTATAGTAGTGGACCGCTACCCCGTCTGGTCTGGTCTATAGTAGTGGACCGCTACCCCGTCTGGTCTGGTCTATAGTAGTGGACCGCTACCCCGTCTGGTCTGGTCTATAGTAGTGGACCGCTACCCCGTCTGGTCTATAGTAGTGGACCGCTACCCCGTCTGGTCTGGTAGTAGTGGACCGCTACCCCGTCTGGTCTGGTCTATAGTAGTGGACCGCTACCCCGTCTGGTCTGGTCTATAGTAGTGGACCGCTACCCCGTCTGGTCTGGTCTATAGTAGTGGACCGCTACCCGTGGTCTGGTCTATAGTAGTGGACCGCTACCCCGTCTGGTCTGGTCTATAGTAGTGGACCGCTACCCCGTCTGGTCTGGTCTATAGTAGTGGACCGCTACCCCCTCTGGTCTGGTCTATAGTAGTGGACCGCTACCCCGTCTGGTCTGGTCTATAGTAGTGGACAGCTACCCCGTCTGGTCTGGTCTATAGTAGTGGACCGCTACCCCGTCTGGTCTGGTCTATAGGTCTGGTCTGGTCTATAGTAGTGGACCGCTACCCCGTCTGGTCTGGTCTATAGTAGTGGACCGCTACCCGTCTGGTCTGGTCTATAGTAGTGGACAGCTACCCCGTCTGGTCTGGTCTATAGTAGTGGACCGCTACCCCGTCTGGTCTGGTCTATAGTAGTGGACCGCTACCCCGTCTGGTCTGGTCTATAGTAGTGGACCGCTACCCTGTCTGGTCTGGTCTATAGTAGTGGACCGCTACCCTGTCTGGTCTATAGTAGTGGACCGCTACCCCGTCTGGTCTATAGTAGTGGACCGCTACCCCGTCTGGTCTGGTCTATAGTAGTGGACCGCTGGGTCTGGTCTATAGTAGTGGACCGCTACCCCGTCTGGTCTGGTCTATAGTAGTGGACCGCTACCCCGGTCTGGTCTGGTGGTCTATAGTAGTGGACCGCTACCCCGTCTGGTCTGGTCTATAGTAGTGGACCGCTACCCCGGTCTGGTCTCTGGTCTGGTCTATAGTAGTGGACCGCTACCCCGTCTGGTCTGGTCTATAGTAGTGGACCGCTACCCCGTCTGGTCTGGTCTATAGTAGTGGACCGCTACCCCGTCTGGTCTGGTCTATAGTAGTGGACCGCTACCCCGTCTGGTCTGGTCTATAGTAGTGGACCGCTACCCCGTCTGGTCTGGTCTATAGTAGTGGACCGCTACCCCGTCTGGTCTATAGTAGTGGACCGCTACCCCGTCTGGTCTGGTCTGGTCTATAGTAGTGGACCGCTACCCCGTCTGGTCTGGTCTATAGTAGTGGACCGCTACCCCGTCTGGTCTGGTCTATAGTAGTGGACCGCTACCCCGTCTGGTCTGGTCTATAGTAGTGGACCGCTACCGTCTGGTCCCCTACCCCTGGTCTGGTCTGGTCTATAGTAGTGGACCGCTACCCCGTCTGGTCTGGTCTATAGTAGTGGACCGCTACCCCGTCTGGTCTGGTCTATAGTAGTGGACCGCTACCCCGTCTGGTCTGGTCTATAGTAGTGGACCGCTACCCCTGGGTCTATAGTAGTGGACCGCTACCCCGTCTGGTCTGGTCTATAGTAGTGGACCGCTACCCCGTCTGGTCTATAGTAGTGGACCGCTACCCCGTCTGGTCTGGTAGTGGACCGCTACCCCGTGGACTGGTCTATAGTAGTGACCGCTACCCCGTCTGGTCTATAGTAGTGGACTGGGTCTATAGTAGTGGACCGCTACCCCGGTCTGGTCTATAGTAGTGGACCGCTACCCCGTCTGGTCTGGTCTATAGTAGTGACCGCTACCCCGTCTGGTCTGGTCTATAGTAGTGGACCGCTACCCCGTCTGGTCTGGTCTAGTAGTGGACCGCTACCCCGTCTGGTCTGGTCTATAGTAGTGGACTGGGTCTATAGTAGTGACCGCTACCCCGTCTGGTCTGGTCTATAGTAGTGACCGCTACCCCGTCTGGTCTGGTCTATAGTAGTGGACCGCTACCCCGTCTGGTCTGGTCTATAGTAGTGGACCGCTACCCCGTCTGGTCTGGTCTATAGTAGTGACCGCTACCCCTGGTAGTGGACCGCTACCCCGTCTGGTCTGGTCTATAGTGGACCGCTACCCCTCTGGTCTGGTCTATAGTAGTGGACCGCTACCCCGCCTGGTCTGGTCTATAGTAGTGGACCGCTACCCCGTCTGGTCTGGTCTATAGTAGTGGACCGCTACCCCGTCTGGTCTGGTCTATAGTAGTGGACCGCTACCCTGGTCTGGTCTATAGTAGTGGACCGCTACCCCGTCTGGTCTGGTCTATAGTAGTGGACCGCTACCCCTGGTCTGGTCTATAGGTCTGGTCTATAGTAGTGGACCGCTACCCCGTCTGGTCTGGTCTATAGTAGTGGACCGCTACCCCGTCTGGTCTGGTCTATAGTAGTGGACCGCTACCCCGTCTGGTCTGGTCTATAGTAGTGACCGCTACCCCGTCTGGTCTGGTCTATAGTAGTGACCGCTACCCCGTCTGGTCTATAGTAGTGGACCGCTACCCCTTCTGGTCCCGGTCTGGTAGTAGTGGACCGCTACCCCGTCTGGTCTGGTCTAGTAGTGGACCGCTACCCCGTCTGGTCTGGTCTATAGTAGTGGACCGCTACCCCGTCTGGTCTGGTAGTGGACCGCTACCCCGTCTGGTCTGGTAGTAGTGGACCGCTACCCCGTCTGGTCTGGTCTATAGTAGTGGACCGCTACCCCGTCTGGTCTGGTCTATAGTAGTGACCGCTACCCCGTCTGGTCTGGTCTATAGTAGTGGACCGCTACCCCGTCTGGTCTGGTCTATAGTAGTGGACCGCTACCCCGTCTGGTCTGGTCTATAGTAGTGGACCGCTACCCCGTCTGGTCTGGTCTATAGTAGTGGACCGCTACCCCGTCTGGTCTGGTAGTAGTGGACCGCTACCCCGGTCTGGTCTATAGTAGTGGATAGTAGTGGACCGCTACCCCGTCTGGTCTGGTCTATAGTAGTGGACCGCTACCCCGTCTGGTCTGGTCTATAGTAGTGGACCGCTACCCCTGGTCTGGTCCGCTACCCCGCCTGGTCTATAGTAGTGGACCGCTACCCCGTCTGGTCTGGTCTATAGTAGTGGACCGCTACTGGTCTATAGTAGTGGACCGCTACCCCGTCTGGTCTGGTCTATAGTAGTGACCGCTACCCCGTCTGGTCTGGTCTATAGTAGTGGACCGCTACCCCGTCTGGTCTGGTCTGGTCTGGTCTATAGTAGTGGACCGCTACCCCGTCTGGTCTGGTCTATAGTAGTGGACCGCTACCCCGTCTGGTCTGGTCTATAGTAGTGGACCGCTACCCCCTGGTGGTCTATAGTAGTGGACCGCTACCCTGTGGTCTGGTCTGGTCTATAGTAGTGGACCGCTACCCCGTCTGGTCTGGTCTAGTGCTACCCCGTCTGGTCTACCCCGTCTGGTCTAGTGTGACCGCTACCCCGTCTGGTCTGGTCTATAGTAGTGGACCGCTACCCCCTGGTCTGGTCTATAGTAGTGGACCGCTACCCCGTCTGGTCTATAGTAGTGGACCGCTACCCCTGGTCTGGTCTATAGTAGTGGACCGCTACCCCGTCTGGTCTGGTCTATAGTAGTGGACCGCTACCCCGTCTGGTCTGGTCTATAGTAGTGGACCGCTACCCCGTCTGGTCTGGTCTATAGTAGTGGACTGGGTCTGGTCTATAGTAGTGGACCGCTACCCCGTCTGGTCTGGTCTATGGTGGACCGCTACCCCGTCTGGTCTATAGTAGTGGACCGCTACCCCGTCTGGTCTGGTCTATAGTAGTGGACCGCTACCCCGGTCTGGTCTGGTCTATAGTAGTGGACCGCTACCCCTGGTCCTGGTCTGGTCTATAGTAGTGGACCGCTACCCCGTCTGGTCTGGTCTATAGTAGTGGACCGCTACCCCGTCTGGTCTGGTCTATAGTAGTGGACCGCTACCCGTCTGGTCTATAGTAGTGGACCGCTACCCCTGGTCTGGTCTATAGTAGTGGACCGCTACCCCGTCTGGTCTGGTCTATAGTAGTGGACCGCTACCCCGGTCTGGTCTATAGTAGTGGACCGCTGGTGGTCTGGTCTATAGTAGTGGACCGCTACCCCGTCTGGTCTGGTCTAGTAGTGGACCGCTACCCCCTGGTCTGGTCTATAGTAGTGGACCGCTACCCCGTCTGGTCTGGTCTATAGTAGTGGACCGCTACCCGTCTGGTCTGGTCTATAGTAGTGGACCGCTACCCCTGTCTGGTCTATAGTAGTGGACCGCTACCCTCCTGGTCTGGTGGACTAGTAGTGGACCGCTACCCCGTCTGGTCTGGTCTATAGTAGTGGACCGCTACCCCGTCTGGTCTGGTCTATAGTAGTGACCGCTACCCCGTCTGGTCTATAGTAGTGACCGCTACCCCGTCTGGTCTGGTCTATAGTAGTGGACCGCTACCCGTCTGGTCTGGTCTATAGTAGTGGACCGCTACCCCGTAGTAGTGGACCGCTACCCCGGTCTGGTCTATAGTAGTGGACCGCTACCCCGTCTGGTCTGGTCTATAGTAGTGGACCGCTACCCCGTCTGGTCTATAGTAGTGGACCGCTACCCCGTCTGGTCTGGTCTATAGTAGTGGACCGCTACCCCGTCTGGTCTGGTCTATAGTAGTGGACCGCTACCCCGTCTGGTCTGGTCTATAGTAGTGGACCGCTACCCCTGGTCTGGTCTATAGTAGTGGACCGCTACCCCGTCTGGTCTGGTCTATAGTAGTGACCGCTACCCCGTGGTCTATAGTAGTGACCGCTACCCTGGTCTGGTGGACCCTGGTCTGTAGTGGACCGCTACCCGTCTGGTCTGGTAGTAGTGGACCGCTACCCCGTCTGGTCTATAGTAGTGGACCGCTACCCCGTCTGGTCTGGTCTATAGTAGTGGACCGCTACCCGCTACCCCGTCTGGTCTATAGTAGTGGACCGCTACCCCGTCTGGTCTGGTCTATAGTAGTGGACCGCTACCCCGTCTGGTCTGGTCTATAGTAGTGGACCGCTACCCCGTCTGGTCTGGTCTATAGTAGTGGACCGCTACCCCGTCTGGTCTGGTCTATAGTAGTGGACCGCTACCCTGGTCTGGTCTATAGTAGTGGACCGCTACCCTGTCTGGTCTGGTCTATAGTAGTGGACCGCTACCCCGTCTGGTCTGGTCTATAGTAGTGGACCGCTACCCCGGTCTGGTCTATGGTCTGTGTCTGGTCTGGTCTATAGTGGTCTATAGTAGTGGACCGCTACCCCGTCTGGTCTGGTCTATAGTAGTGGACCGCTACCCCGTCTGGTCTGGTCTATAGTAGTGGACCGCTACCCCCTCTGGTCTGGTCTATAGTAGTGGACCGCTACCCCGTCTGGTCTGGTCTATAGTAGTGGACCGCTACCCCGTCTGGTCTGGTCTATAGTAGTGGACCGCTACCCCGTCTGGTCTATAGTAGTGGACCGCTACCCCGTCTGGTCTATAGTAGTGGACCGCTACCCCGTCTGGTCTGTAGTAGTGGACCGCTACCCCGTCTGGTCTGTAGTAGTGGACCGCTACCCCGTCTGGTCTATAGTAGTGGACCGCTACCCCGTCTGGTCTGGTCTATAGTAGTGGACCGCTACCCCGTCTGGTCTGGTCTATAGTAGTGGACCGCTACCCCGTCTGGTCTGTAGTAGTGGACCGCTACCCCGTCTGGTCTGGTCTATAGTAGTGGACCGCTACCCCGTCTGGTCTGGTCTATAGTAGTGGACCGCTACCCCGCCTGGTCTGTAGTGACTGGTCTGGTCTATAGTAGTGGACCGCTACCCCGTCTGGTCTGGTCTATAGTAGTGGACCGCTACCCCGTCTGGTCTGGTCTATAGTAGTGGACCGCTACCCCGTCTGGTCTGGTCTATAGTAGTGGACCGCTACCCCGTCTGGTCTATAGTAGTGGACCGCTACCCCGTCTGGTCTGGTCTATAGTAGTGGACCGCTACCCCGTCTGGTCTGGTCTATAGTAGTGGACCGCTACCCCGTCTGGTCTGGTCTATAGTAGTGGACCGCTACCCCGTCTGGTCTGGTCTATAGTAGTGGACCGCTACCCGTCTGGTCTATAGTAGTGGACCGCTACCCCGGTCTGGTCTATAGTAGTGGACCGCTACCCCGGCCTGGTCTATAGTAGTGGACCGCTACCCCGTCTGGTCTGGTCTATAGTAGTGGACCGCTACCCCGTCTGGTCTGGTCTATAGTAGTGGACCGCTACCCCGTCTGGTCTGGTCTATAGTAGTGGACCGCTACCCCGTCTGGTCTGGTCTATAGTAGTGGACCGCTACCCCGTCTGGTCTGGTCTGGTCTATAGTAGTGGACCGCTACCCCGTCTGGTCTGGTCTATAGTAGTGGACCGCTACCCCGTCTGGTCTGGTCTATAGTAGTGGACCGCTACCCCGTCTGGTCTGGTCTATAGTTGTGGACCGCTACCCCGTCTGGTCTGGTCTATAGTAGTGGACCGCTACCCCGTCTGGTCTGGTCTATAGTAGTGACCGCTACCCCGTCTGGTCTATAGTAGTGGACCGCTACCCCGTCTGGGTCTATAGTAGTGGACCGCTACCCTGGTCTGGTCTATAGTAGTGGACCGCTACCCCGCCTCTGGTCTGGTCTAGTGACCGCTACCCCGTCTGGTCTGGTCTATAGTAGTGGACCGCTACCCCGTCTGGTCTGGTCTATAGTAGTGGACCGCTACCCCCGTCTGGTCTGGTCTATAGTAGTGGACCGCTACCCCGCTACCCCGGTCTGGTCTATAGTAGTGGACCGCTACCCCGGTCTGGTCTATAGTAGTGGACCGCTACCCCGTCTGGTCTGGTCTATAGTAGTGGACCGCTACCCCGCCTGGTCTGGTCTATAGTAGTGGACCGCTACCCCGTCTGGTCTGGTCTATAGTAGTGGACCGCTACCCCGTCTGGTCTATAGTAGTGGACCGCTACCCTGTCTGGTCTATAGTAGTGGACCGCTACCCCGTCTGGTCTATAGTAGTGTGACCGCTACCCCTGGTCTGGTCTATAGTAGTGGACCGCTACCCCGGTCTGGTCTAGTAGTAGGACCGCTACCCCCGTCTGGTCTATAGTAGTGACCGCTACCCCGTCTGGTCTATAGTAGTGGACCGCTACCCTATAGTAGTGGACCGCTACCCCGTCTGGTCTGGTCTATAGTAGTGGACCGCTACCCCGTCTGGTCTATAGTAGTGGACCGCTACCCGTCTGGTCTATAGTAGTGGACCGCTACCCCGTCTGGTCTGGTCTATAGTAGTGGACCGCTACCCCGTCTGGTCTGGTCTATAGTAGTGGACCGCTACCCGTCTGGTCTGGTCTATAGTAGTGACCGCTACCCCGTCTGGTCTGGTCTATAGTAGTGGACCGCTACCCCGTCTGGTCTGGTCTATAGTAGTGGACCGCTACCCCGTCTGGTCTGGTCTATAGTAGTGGACCGCTACCCCTTCTGGTCTATAGTAGTGGACCGCTACCCCTTCTGGTCTATAGTAGTGGACCGCTACCCCGTCTGGTCTGGTCTATAGTAGTGGACCGCTACCCCGTCTGGTCTGGTCTATAGTAGTGGACCGCTACCCCGTCTGGTCTGGTCTATAGTAGTGGACCGCTACCCCGTCTGGTCTGGTCTAGTAGTGGACCGCTACCCCGTCTGGTCTGGTAGTAGTGGACCGGTCTGGTCTATAGTAGTGGACCGCTACCCCGTCTGGTCTGGTCTAGTAGTGGACCGCTACCCCGTCTGGTCTGGTAGTAGTGGACCGCTACCCCGTCTGGTCTGGTCTGGTCTCTGGTCTATAGTAGTGGACGCTACCCCGTCTGGTCTGGTCTATAGTAGTGGACCGCTACCCCGTCTGGTCTGGTCTATAGTAGTGGACCGCTACCCCGCTGGTCTGGTCCCCGCTACCCGGGTCTGGTCTATAGTAGTGGACCGCTACCCCGTCTGGTCTGGTCTATAGTAGTGGACCGCTACCCCGTCTGGTCTGGTCTATAGTAGTGGACCGCTACCCCGTCTGGTCTGTAGTGGACCGCTACCCCGTCTGGTCTGGTCTAGTAGTGGACCGCTACCCCGTCTGGTCTGGTCTATAGTAGTGGACCGCTACCCCGTCTGGTCTGGTCTATAGTAGTGGACCGCTACCCCGTCTGGTCTGGTCTATAGTAGTGGACCGCTACCCCGGTCTGGTCTGTAGTGGACCGCTACCCCGTCTGGTCTGGTCTAGTAGTGGACCGCTACCCCTGGTCTGGTCTATAGTAGTGGACCGCTACCCCGTCTGGTCTGGCTAGTAGTGGACCGCTACCCCGTCTGGTCTGGTCTATAGTAGTGGACCGCTACCCCGTCTGGTCTGGTCTATAGTAGTGGACCGCTACCCCGTCTGGTCTGGTCTATAGTAGTGGACCGCTACCCCGTCTGGTCTGGTCTATAGTAGTGGACCGCTACCCCGTCTGGTCTATAGTAGTGGACCGCTAGTAGTGGACCGCTATAGTAGTGGACCGCTACCCCGTCTGGTCTGGTCTATAGTAGTGGACCGCTACCCCGTCTGGTCTGGTCTGTAGTGGACCGCTACCCCGGTCTGGTCTATAGTAGTGACCGCTACCCCTGGTCTGGTCTATAGTAGTGGACCGCTACCCCCTGTCTGGTCTATAGTAGTGGACCGCTACCCGTCTGGTCTGGTCTATAGTAGTGGACCGCTACCCCGTCTGGTCTGGTCTATAGTAGTGGACCGCTACCCCGTCTGGTCTATAGTAGTGGACCGCCCGCTACCCGTCTGGTCTGGTCTATAGTAGTGGACCGCTACCCCGTCTGGTCTGGTCTATAGTAGTGGACCGCTACCCCGTCTGGTCTGGTCTATAGTAGTGGACCGCTACCCCGTCTGGTCTGGTCTATAGTAGTGGACCGCTACCCCGTCTGGTCTGGTCTATAGTAGTGGACCGCTACCCCGTCTGGTCTGGTCTATAGTAGTGGACCGCTACCCCGTCTGGTCTGGTCTATAGTAGTGGACCGCTACCCCGTCTGGTCTATAGTAGTGGACCGCTACCCCTGTCTGGTCTATAGTAGTGGACCGTCTGGTCTGGTCTATAGTAGTGGACCGCTACCCCGTCTGGTCTGGTCTATAGTAGTGGACCGCTACCCCGTCTGGTCTGGTCTGCTACCCCGTCTGGTCTGGTCTATAGTAGTGGACCGCTACCCCGTCTGGTCTGGTCTATAGTAGTGGACCGCTACCCCGTCTGGTCTATAGTAGTGGACCGCTACCCCGTCTGGTCTATAGTAGTGGACCGCTACCCCGTCTGGTCTGGTCTATAGTAGTGGACCGCTACCCCGTCTGGTCTGGTCTATAGTAGTGGACCGCTACCCCGTCTGGTCTGGTCTATAGTAGTGGACCGCTACCCCGTCTGGTCTGGTCTATAGTAGTGGACCGCTACCCCGTCTGGTCTGGTCTATAGTAGTGGACCGCTACCCCGTCTGGTCTGGTCTATAGTAGTGGACCGCTACCCCGTCTGGTCTATAGTAGTGGACCGCTACCCCGTCTGGTCTGGTCTATAGTAGTGGACCGCTACCCCGTCTGGTCTGGTCTATAGTAGTGGACCGCTACCCCTGGTCTGGTCTATAGTAGTGGACTGGTCTATAGTAGTGGACCGCTACCCCGTCTGGTCTGGTCTATAGTAGTGGACCGCTACCCCGTCTGGTCTGGTCTATAGTAGTGGACCGCTACCCCGTCTGGTCTGTAGTAGTGGACCGCTACCCCGTCTGGTCTGTAGTAGTGGACCGCTACCCCGTCTGGTCTGGTCTGGTCTGTAGTAGTGGACCGCTACCCCGTCTGGTCTGGTCTATAGTAGTGGACCGCTACCCCCTCTGGTCTGGTCTATAGTAGTGGACCGCTACCCCGTCTGGTCTGTAGTAGTGGACCGCTACCCCGTCTGGTCTGGTCTATAGTAGTGGACCGCTACCCCGTCTGGTCTGGTCTATAGTAGTGGACCGCTACCCCGTCTGGTCTGGTCTATAGTAGTGGACCGCTACCCCGTCTGGTCTGGTCTATAGTAGTGGACCGCTACCCCGTCTGGTCTGGTCTATAGTAGTGGACCGCTACCCCGTCTGGTCTATAGTAGTGGACCGCTACCCCGTCTGGTCTGGTCTATAGTAGTGGACCGCTACCCCGTCTGGTCTGGTCTATAGTAGTGGACCGCTACCCCCTGGTCTGGTCTATAGTAGTGACCGCTACCCCGTCTGGTCTGGTCTATAGTAGTGGACCGCTACCCCGGTCTGGTCTATAGTCTGGTCTGTAGTGGACCGCTACCCCGTAGTAGTGGACCGCTACCCCGTCTGGTCTATAGTAGTGGACCGCTACCCCGTCTGGTCTATAGTAGTGGACCGCTACCCCGTCTGGTCTGGTCTATAGTAGTGGACCGCTACCCCGTCTGGTCTGGTCTATAGTAGTGGACCGCTACCCCGTCTGGTCTGGTCTATAGTAGTGGACCGCTACCCCGTCTGGTCTGGTCTATAGTAGTGGACCGCTACCCCGTCTGGTCTGGTCTATAGTAGTGGACCGCTACCCCGTCTGGTCTGGTCTATAGTAGTGGACCGCTACCCCGTCTGGTCTGGTCTATAGTAGTGGACCGCTACCCCGTCTGGTCTGGTCTATAGTAGTGGACCGCTACCCCCGTCTGGTCTGGTCTATAGTAGTGGACCGCTACCCCGCCTGGTCTGGTCTATAGTAGTGACCGCTACCCCTGGTCTGGTCTATAGTAGTGGACCGCTACCCCGTCTGGTCTGGTCTATAGTAGTGGACCGCTACCCCGTCTGGTCTGGTCTATAGTAGTGGACCGCTACCCCGTCTGGTCTGGTCTATAGTAGTGGACCGCTACCCCGTCTGGTCTGGTCTATAGTAGTGGACCGCTACCTGGTCTGGTCTATAGTAGTGGACCGCTACCCCGTCTGGTCTGGTCTATAGTAGTGGACCGCTACCCCGTCTGGTCTATAGTAGTGACCGCTACCCCGTCTGGTCTGGTCTATAGTAGTGGACCGCTACCCCGGTCTGGTCTATAGTAGTGGACCGCTACCCCGTCTGGTCTGGTACCCCTGTCTGGTCTATAGTAGTGGACCGCTACCCCGTCTGGTCTGGTCTATAGTAGTGACCGCTACCCCGTCTGGTCTGGTCTATAGTAGTGGACCGCTACCCCGTCTGGTCTATAGTAGTGGACCGCTACCCCGTCTGGTCTGGTCTATAGTAGTGGACCGCTACCCCGTCTGGTCTGGTCTATAGTAGTGACCGCTACCCCGGTCTGGTCTGTAGTGGACCGCTACCCCTGGTCTGGTCTATAGTAGTGGACCGCTACCCCGTCTGGTCTGGTCTATAGTAGTGACCGCTACCCCGTCTGGTCTGGTCTATAGTAGTGGACCGCTACCCCTGGTCTGGTCTATAGTAGTGACCGCTACCCCGTCTGGTCTGGCCGCTACCCCCGGTCTATAGTAGTGGACCGCTACCCCCTCTGGTCTGGTCTATAGTAGTGGACCGCTACCCCGTCTGGTCTGGTCTATAGTAGTGACCGCTACCCCGTCTGGTCTATAGTAGTGGACCGCTAGTAGTGGACCGCTACCCCGTCTGGTCTGGTCTATAGTAGTGACCGCTACCCTGGTCTATAGTCTGGTCTATAGTAGTGGACCGCTACCCCCCTGTCTGGTCTATAGTAGTGGACCGCTACCCCGTCTGGTCTGGTCTATAGTAGTGGACCGCTACCCCGTCTGGTCTGGTCTATAGTAGTGGACCGCTACCCCGTCTGGTCTGGTCTATAGTAGTGGACCGCTACCCCGTCTGGTCTGGTCTATAGTAGTGGACCGCTACCCCTGTCTGGTCTGGTGGACCGCTATAGTAGTGTGACCGCTACCCCGTCTGGTCTGGTAGTAGTGGACCGCTACCCCGTCTGGTCTATAGTAGTGGACCGCTACCCGTCTGGTCTGGTCTATAGTAGTGGACCGCTACCCCGTCTGGTCTGGTCTATAGTAGTGGACCGCTACCCCGTCTGGTCTGGTCTATAGTAGTGGACCGCTACCCCGTCTGGTCTGGTCTATAGTAGTGGACCGCTACCCCGTCTGGTCTGGTAGTAGTGGACCGCTACCCCGTCTGGTCTGGTCTAGTAGTGGACCGCTACCCCGTCTGGTCTATAGTAGTGGACCGCTACCCCTGGTCTGGTCTATAGTAGTGGACCGCTACCCCTCTGGTCTGGTCTATAGTAGTGGACCGCTACCCGTCTGGTCTGGTCTATAGTAGTGGACCGCTACCCCTGGTCTGGTCTATAGTAGTGGACCGCTACCCCGTCTGGTCTATAGTAGTAGTGGACCGCTACCCCGTCTGGTCTATAGTAGTGGACCGCTACCCCTGGTCTGGTCTATAGTAGTGGACCGCTACCCCTGGTCTGGTCTATAGTAGTGGACCGCTACCCCGTCTGGTCTGGTCTATAGTAGTGGACCGCTACCCCGTCTGGTCTGGTCTATAGTAGTGGACCGCTACCCCGTCTGGTCTATAGTAGTGGACCGCTACCCCGTCTGGTCTGGTCTATAGTAGTGGACCGCTACCCCTGGTCTATAGTAGTGGACCGCTACCCCGTCTGGTCTGGTCTATAGTAGTGGACCGCTACCCCGTGGTCTGGTCTATAGTAGTGGACCGCTACCCCGTCGGTCTATAGTAGTGGACCGCTACCCTGGTCTGGCCTGGTCTGGTCTATAGTAGTGGACCGCTACCCTCTGGTCTGGTCTATAGTAGTGGACCGCTACCCCGTCTGGTCTGGTCTATAGTAGTGGACCGCTACCCCGTCTGGTCTGGTCTATAGTAGTGGACCGCTACCCCGTCTGGTCTGGTCTATAGTAGTGGACCGCTACCCCGTCTGGTCTGGTCTATAGTAGTGGACCGCTACCCCGTCTGGTCTGGTCTATAGTAGTGGACCGCTACCCCGGTCTGGTCTGGTCTATAGTAGTGACCGCTACCCCGTCTGGTCTGGTCTATAGTAGTGGACCGCTACCCCGTCTGGTCTGGTCTAGTAGTGGACCGCTACCCCGTCTGGTCTGGTCTAGTAGTGGACCGCTACCCCGTCTGGTCTATAGTAGTGACCGCTACCCGTCTGGTCTATAGTAGTGGACCGCTACCCCCGTCTGGTCTGGTCTATAGTAGTGGACCGCTACCCCGTCTGGTCTGGTCTATAGTAGTGGACCGCTACCCCGTCTGGTCTGGTCTATAGTAGTGGACCGCTACCCCGTCTGGTCTGTAGTGGACCGCTACCCCCTGGTCTGGTCTAGTAGTGGACCGCTACCCCGTCTGGTCTGGTCTATAGTAGTGGACCGCTACCCCGTCTGGTCTGGACCGCTACCCCCGTCTATAGTAGTGGACCGCTACCCCGTCTGGTCTGGTCTATAGTAGTGGACCGCTACCCCCTGGTCTGGTCTATAGTAGTGGACCGCTACCCGGTCTGGTCTATAGTAGTGGACCGCTACCCCGTCTGGTCTGGTCTATAGTAGTGGACCGCTACCCCGGTCTGGTCTATAGTAGTGGACCGCTACCCCGGGTCTATAGTAGTGGACCGCTACCCCGTCTGGTCTGGTCTATAGTAGTGGACCGCTACCCGTCTGGTCTGGTCTATAGTAGTGGACCGCTACCCCGTCTGGTCTGGTCTATAGTAGTGGACCGCTACCCCTTCTGGTCTATAGTAGTGGACCGCTACCCCTTCTGGTCTATAGTAGTGGACCGCTACCCCGTCTGGTCTGGTCTATAGTAGTGGACCGCTACCCCGTCTGGTCTGGTCTATAGTAGTGGACCGCTACCCCGGTCTGGTCTATAGTAGTGGACCGCTACCCCGTAGTAGTGACCGCTACCCCGTCTGGTCTGGTCTATAGTAGTGGACCGCTACCCCCGGTCTCTGGTCTGGTCTAGTAGTGGACCGCTACCCCGTCTGGTCTGGTCTATAGTAGTGGACCGCTACCCTGGTCTGGGGTCTATAGTAGTGGACCGCTACCCCGTCTGGTCTGGTCTATAGTAGTGGACCGCTACCCCGTCTGGTCTGGTCTATAGTAGTGGACCGCTACCCCGTCTGGTCTGGTCTATAGTAGTGGACCGCTACCCCGTCTGGTCTATAGTAGTGGACCGCTACCCCGTCTGGTCTGGTCTATAGTAGTGGACCGCTACCCCCTCTGGTCTGGTCTATAGTAGTGGACCGCTACCCCGTCTGGTCTGGTCTATAGTAGTGGACCGCTACCCCCGGTCTGGTCTATAGTAGTGGACCGCTACCCCGGTCTGGTCTATAGTAGTGGACCGCTACCCCGTCTGGTCTGGTCTATAGTAGTGGACCGCTACCCCGTCTGGTCTGGTCTATAGTAGTGGACCGCTACCCCGTCTGGTCTGGTGGACCGCTACTGGGTCTATAGTAGTGGACCGCTACCCCGTCTGGTCTATAGTAGTGGACCGCTACCCCTGTCTGGTCTATAGTAGTGGACCGCTACCCCGTCTGGTCTATAGTAGTGGACCGCTACCCCGTCTGGTCTGGTCTATAGTAGTGGACCGCTACCCCGTCTGGTCTGGTCTATAGTAGTGGACCGCTACCCCCTCTGGTCTGGTCTATAGTAGTGGACCGCTACCATAGTCCTGGTCTGGTCTATAGTAGTGGACCGCTACCCCTCTGGTCTGGTCTATAGTAGTGGACCGCTACCCCTGGTCTGGTGACCGCTATAGTAGTGGACCGCTACCCCGTCTGGTCTGGTCTATAGTAGTGGACCGCTACCCCGTCTGGTCTGGTCTATAGTAGTGGACCGCTACCCCGTCTGGTCTGGTGGACCGCTATATAGTAGTGGACCGCTACCCCGTCTGGTCTATAGTAGTGGACCGCTGGGTCTATAGTAGTGACCGCTACCCCGTCTGGTCTGTAGTGGACTACCCCGTCTGGTCTGGTCTATAGTAGTGGACCGCTACCCCCGTCTGGTCTGGTCTATAGTAGTGGACCGCTACCCCGCCTGGTCTGGTCTATAGTAGTGGACCGCTACCCCGTCTGGTCTGGTCTATAGTAGTGGACCGCTACCCCGTCTGGTCTGGTCTATAGTAGTGGACCGCTACCCCGTCTGGTCTATAGTAGTGGACCGCTACCCCCTGGTCTATAGTAGTGGACCGCTACCCCGGGTCTGGTCCGCTACCCCGTAGTAGTGGACCGCTACCCCTGGTCTGGTCTGGTCTATAGTAGTGGACCGCTACCCCGTCTGGTCTATAGTAGTGACCGCTACCCCGGTCTGGTCTATAGTAGTGGACCGCTACCCCGTCTGGTCTGGTCTATAGTAGTGGACCGCTACCCCGTCTGGTCTGGTCTATAGTAGTGGACCGCTACCCCGTCTGGTCTCTATAGTAGTGGACCGCTACCCCGTGGTCTATAGTGGTCTGGTCTATAGTAGTGGACCGCTACCCTCTGGTCTGGTCTATAGTAGTGACCGCTACCCCGTCTGGTCTGGTCTATAGTAGTGGACCGCTACCCCGTCTGGTCTGGTCTATAGTAGTGGACCGCTACCCCTGGTCTATAGTAGTGGACCGCTACCCGGGTCTGGTCATAGTAGTGGACCGCTACCCCGTCTGGTCTGGTCTATAGTAGTGGACCGCTACCCCGGTCTGGTCTATAGTAGTGGACCGCTACCCGTCTGGTCTGGTCTATAGTAGTGGACCGCTACCCCGTCTGGTCTGGTCTATAGTAGTGGACCGCTACCCCTGGTCTGGTCTATAGTAGTGGACCGCTACCCCGTCTGGTCTGGTCTATAGTAGTGGACCGCTACCCCGTCTGGTCTGGTCTATAGTAGTGGACCGCTACCCCTGGTCTGGTCTATAGTAGTGGACCGCTACCCCGTCTGGTCTGGTCTATAGTAGTGGACCGCTACCCCGTCTGGTCTGGTCTGGTCTATAGTAGTGACCGCTACCCCTGGTCTGGTCTATAGTAGTGGACCGCTACCCCGTCTGGTCTGGTGGACCGCTACCCCTGGTCTGGTCTAGTAGTGGACCGCTACCCCGTCTGGTCTGGTCTATAGTAGTGGACCGCTACCCCGTCTGGTCTATAGTAGTGGACCGCTAGTCTATAGTAGTGGACCGCTACCCCGTCTGGTCTGGTCTATAGTAGTGGACCGCTACCCCGTCTGGTCTGGTCTATAGTAGTGGACCGCTACCCCGTCTGGTCTATAGTAGTGGACCGCTACCCCGTCTGGTCTGGTCTATAGTAGTGGACCGCTACCCCGTCTGGTCTGGTCTATAGTAGTGGACCGCTACCCCGTCTGGTCTGGTCTATAGTAGTGGACCGCTACCCCGTCTGGTCTGGTCTATAGTAGTGGACCGCTACCCCGTCTGGTCTGGTCTATAGTAGTGGACCGCTACCCCGGTCTGGTCTGGTCTATAGTCTGGTCTGGTCTATAGTGGACCGCTACCCCCTCTGGTCTGGTCTATAGTAGTGGACCGCTACCCCCTCTGGTCTGGTCTATAGTAGTGGACCGCTACCCCGTCTGGTCTATAGTAGTGGACCGCTACCCCGTCTGGTCTGGTCTATAGTAGTGGACCGCTACCCCCTCTGGTCTGGTCTATAGTAGTGACCGCTACCCCCTGGTCTGGTCTATAGTAGTGGACCGCTACCCCGTCTGGTCTATAGTAGTGGACCGCTACCCCGTCTGGTCTATAGTAGTGGACCGCTACCCCGTCTGGTCTGGTAGTAGTGGACCGCTACCCCGGTCTGGTCTGTAGTGGACCGCTACCCCCTGTCTGGTCTGGTCTATAGTAGTGACCGCTACCCCTGGTCCTGGTCTGGTCTGGTAGTAGTGGACCGCTACCCCGTCTGGTCTGGTCTATAGTAGTGGACCGCTACCCCGTCTGGTCTGGTCTATAGTAGTGGACCGCTACCCCGTCTGGTCTGGTCTATAGTAGTGGACCGCTACCCCGTCTGGTCTGGTCTATAGTAGTGGACCGCTACCCCGTCTGGTCTGGTCTATAGTAGTGGACCGCTACCCCGTCTGGTCTATAGTAGTGGACCGCTACCTGGTCTGGTCTATAGTAGTGGACCGCTACCCCTGGTCTGGTCTGGTCTGGTCTATAGTGGGACCGCTACCCCGTCTGGTCTGGTCTAGTAGTGGACCGCTACCCCGTCTGGTCTGGTCTATAGTAGTGGACCGCTACCCCGTCTGGTCTATAGTAGTGGACCGCTACCCTGGTCTGGTCTATAGTAGTGGACCGCTACCCCTGTCTGGTCTATAGTAGTGGACCGCTACCCCGTCTGGTCTGGTCTATAGTAGTGGACCGCTACCCCCTCTGGTCTGGTCTATAGTAGTGGACCGCTACCCCGTCTGGTCTGGTCTATAGTAGTGGACCGCTACCCCGTCTGGTCTATAGTAGTGGACCGCTACCCCGTCTGGTCTGGTCTATAGTAGTGGACCGCTACCCCTGTCTGGTCTATAGTAGTGGACCGCTACCCCGTCTGGTCTATAGTAGTGGACCGCTACCCCGTCTGGTCTGGTCTATAGTAGTGGACCGCTACCCCGTCTGGTCTGGTCTATAGTAGTGGACCGCTACCCCGTCTGGTCTGGTCTATAGTAGTGGACCGCTACCCCGTCTGGTCTGGTCTATAGTAGTGGACCGCTACCCCGTCTGGTCTGGTCTATAGTAGTGGACCGCTACCCCGTCTGGTCTGGTCTATAGTAGTGGACCGCTACCCCTGGTCTGGTCTATATAGTAGTGGACCGCTACCCCGGTCTGGTCTATAGTAGTGGACCGCTACCCCGTCTGGTCTGGTCTATAGTAGTGGACCGCTACCCCGTCTGGTCTGGTCTATAGTAGTGGACCGCTACCCCGTCTGGTCTGGTCTATAGTAGTGGACCGCTACCCCGTCTGGTCTGGTCTATAGTAGTGGACCGCTACCCCGTCTGGTCTGGTCTATAGTAGTGGACCGCTACCCGTCTGGTCTATAGTAGTGGACCGCTACCCCGTCTGGTCTATAGTAGTGGACCGCTACCCCGTCTGGTCTATAGTAGTGGACCGCTACCCCGTCTGGTCTGGTCTATAGTAGTGGACCGCTACCCCGTCTGGTCTGGTCTATAGTAGTGGACCGCTACCCCCTCTGGTCTGGTCTATAGTAGTGGACCGCTACCCCGTCTGGTCTGGTCTATAGTAGTGGACCGCTACCCCGTCTGGTCTATAGTAGTGGACCGCTACCCCGCCTGGTCTGGTCTATAGTAGTGGACCGCTACCCCGGTCTGGTCTGGTCTATAGTAGTGGACCGCTACCCCGTCTGGTCTGGTCTAGTAGTGGACCGCTACCCCGTCTGGTCTGGTCTATAGTAGTGGACCGCTACCCCGTCTGGTCTGGTCTATAGTAGTGGACCGCTACCCCGTCTGGTCTGGTCTATAGTAGTGGACCGCTACCCTGTCTGGTCTGGTCTATAGTAGTGGACCGCTACCCCGGTCTGGTCTATAGTAGTGGACCGCTACCCCGTCTGGTCTGGTCTATAGTAGTGGACCGCTACCCCGTCTGGTCTGGTCTATAGTAGTGGACCGCTACCCCGTCTGGTCTGGTCTATAGTAGTGGACCGCTACCCCGTCTGGTCTATAGTAGTGGACCGCTACCCCGTCTGGTCTATAGTAGTGGACCGCTACCCCGTCTGGTCTGTAGTAGTGGACCGCTACCCCGTCTGGTCTGGTCTATAGTAGTGGACCGCTACCCCGTCTGGTCTGGTCTATAGTAGTGGACCGCTACCCCGTCTGGTCTGGTCTATAGTAGTGGACCGCTACCTCGTCTGGTCTATAGTAGTGGACCGCTACCCTCTGGTCTGGTCTATAGTAGTGGACCGCTACCCCGGTCTGGTCTATAGTAGTGGACCGCTACCCCGTCTGGTCTATAGTAGTGGACCGCTACCCCGTCTGGTCTGGTCTATAGTAGTGGACCGCTACCCCGTCTGGTCTGGTCTATAGTAGTGGACCGCTACCCCGTCTGGTCTGGTCTATAGTAGTGGACCGCTACCCCGTCTGGTCTGGTCTATAGTAGTGGACCGCTACCCCGTCTGGTCTATAGTAGTGGACCGCTACCCCGTCTGGTCTATAGTAGTGGACCGCTACCCCGTCTGGTCTATAGTAGTGGACCGCTACCCCGTCTGGTCTGGTCTATAGTAGTGGACCGCTACCCCGTCTGGTCTGGTCTATAGTAGTGGACCGCTACCCCGTCTGGTCTATAGTAGTGGACCGCTACCCCGTCTGGTCTGGTCTATAGTAGTGGACCGCTACCCCGTCTGGTCTGGTCTATAGTAGTGGACCGCTACCCCGTCTGGTCTGGTCTATAGTAGTGGACCGCTACCCCGTCTGGTCTGGTCTATAGTAGTGGACCGCTACCCCGTCTGGTCTGGTCTATAGTAGTGGACCGCTACCCCGTCTGGTCTATAGTAGTGGACCGCTACCCCGGTCAGGTCTATAGTAGTGGACCGCTACCCCGCCTGGTCTGGTCTATAGTAGTGGACCGCTACCCCGTCTGGTCTATAGTAGTGGACCGCTACCCCGTCTGGTCTGGTCTATAGTAGTGGACCGCTACCCCCTCTGGTCTGGTCTATAGTAGTGGACCGCTACCCCCTCTGGTCTGGTCTATAGTAGTGGACCGCTACCCCGTCTGGTCTGGTCTGGTCTATAGTAGTGGACCGCTACCCCGTCTGGTCTGGTCTATAGTAGTGGACCGCTACCCCGTCTGGTCTGGTCTATAGTAGTGGACCGCTACCCCGTCTGGTCTGGTCTATAGTAGTGACCGCTACCCCGTCTGGTCTGGTCTATAGTAGTGGACCGCTACCCCGTCTGGTCTGGTCTATAGTAGTGGACCGCTACCCCGGTCTGGTCTATAGTAGTGGACCGCTACCCCGTCTGGTCTGGTGGACTACCCCGTCTGGTCTATAGTAGTGGACCGCTACCCCGTCTGGTCTGGTCTATAGTAGTGGACCGCTACCCCGTCTGGTCTGGTCTATAGTAGTGGACCGCTACCCGTCTGGTCTGGTCTATAGTAGTGGACCGCTACCCCGTCTGGTCTGGTCTATAGTAGTGGACCGCTACCCCGTCTGGTCTGGTCTATAGTAGTGGACCGCTACCCCGTCTGGTCTGGTCTATAGTAGTGGACCGCTACCCCGTCTGGTCTGGTCTATAGTAGTGGACCGCTACCCCGTCTGGTCTGGTCTATAGTAGTGGACCGCTACCCCGTCTGGTCTGTAGTAGTGGACCGCTACCCCGTCTGGTCTGGTCTATAGTAGTGGACCGCTACCCCGTCTGGTCTGGTCTATAGTAGTGGACCGCTACCCCGGTCTGGTCTAGTAGTGGACCGCTACCCCGTCTGGTCTGGTATAGTAGTGGACCGCTACCCCGGGTCTGGTCTATAGTAGTGGACCGCTACCCCGTCTGGGTCTATAGTAGTGGACCGCTACCCCGTCTGGTCTATAGTAGTGGACCGCTACCCCGTCTGGTCTGGTCTATAGTAGTGGACCGCTACCCCGTCTGGTCTGGTCTATAGTAGTGGACCGCTACCCCTGGTCTGGTCTATAGTAGTGGACCGCTACCCCGTCTGGTCTGGTCTATAGTAGTGG
Organism: Oncorhynchus nerka; assembly: GCF_034236695.1. Lineage (NCBI taxonomy): Eukaryota > Metazoa > Chordata > Actinopteri > Salmoniformes > Salmonidae > Oncorhynchus > Oncorhynchus nerka. The sequence continues at coordinate 9,669 of NW_027039659.1, read as the reverse complement.
ACCGCTACCCCGTCTGGTCTGGTCTAGTAGTGACCGCTACCCCGTCTGGTCTGGTCTATAGTAGTGGACCGCTACCCTCTGTCTGGTCTATAGTAGTGGACCGCTACCCCGTCTGGTCTGGTCTATAGTAGTGGACCGCTACCCCGTCTGGTCTGGTCTATAGTAGTGGACCGCTACCCCGTCTGGTCTGGTCTATAGTAGTGGACCGCTACCCCGTCTGGTCTGGTCTATAGGTCTATAGTAGTGGACCGCTACCCCGTCTGGTCTGGGTCTATAGTAGTGACCGCTACCCCTGGTCTAGTGGTCTATAGTAGTGGACCGCTACCCCGTCTGGTCTGGTCTATAGTAGTGGACCGCTACCCCTTCTGGTCTATAGTAGTGGACCGCTACCCCTTCTGGTCTATAGTAGTGGACCGCTACCCCTTCTGGTCTATAGTAGTGGACCGCTACCCCGTCTGGTCTGGTCTATAGTAGTGGACCGCTACCCCGTCTGGTCTATAGTAGTGGACCGCTACCCCGTCTGGTCTATAGTAGTGGACCGCTACCCCGTCTGGTCTGGTCTATAGTAGTGGACCGCTACCCCCTCTGGTCTGGTCTATAGTAGTGGACCGCTACCCCGTCTGGTCTGGTCTATAGTAGTGGACCGCTACCCCGTCTGGTCTATAGTAGTGGACCGCTACCCCGTCTGGTCTGGTCTATAGTAGTGGACCGCTACCCCGTCTGGTCTATAGTAGTGGACCGCTACCCGTCTGGTCTGGTCTATAGTAGTGGACCGCTACCCCGTCTGGTCTGGTCTATAGTAGTGACCGCTACCCCGTCTGGTCTGGTCTATAGTAGTGACCGCTACCCCGTCTGGTCTGGTCTATAGTAGTGGACCGCTACCCCGTCTGGTCTATAGTAGTGGACCGCTACCCCGTCTGGTCTGGTCTGGTCTAGTGGACCGCTACCCGCCTGGTCTGGTCTATAGTAGTGGACCGCTACCCCGTCTGGTCTGGTCTATAGTAGTGGACCGCTACCCCCCCTCTGGTCTGGTCTATAGTAGTGGACCGCTACCCCGTCTGGTCTGGTCTATAGTAGTGGACCGCTACCCCGGTCTGGTCTATAGTAGTGGACCGCTACCCTGGTCTGGTCTATAGTAGTGGACCGCTACCCCTGGTCTGGTCTATAGTAGTGGACCGCTACCCCGTCTGGTCTGGTCTATAGTAGTGGACCGCTACCCCGTCTGGTCTGGTCTATAGTAGTGGACCGCTACCCCGTCTGGTCTGGTCTATAGTAGTGACCGCTACCCCGGTCTATAGTAGTGGACCGCTACCCGGTCTGGTCTATAGTAGTGGACCGCTACCCCGGTCTGGTCTATAGTAGTGGACCGCTACCCCGTCTGGTCTATAGTAGTGGACCGCTACCCCGTCTGGTCTGGTCTGGTAGTGACCGCTACCCCGTCTGGTCTGGTCTATAGTAGTGGACCGCTACCCCGTCTGGTCTATAGTAGTGGACCGCTACCCCGTCTGGTCTGGTCTATAGTAGTGGACCGCTACCCCCTCTGGTCTGGTCTATAGTAGTGGACCGCTACCCCCTCTGGTCTGGTCTATAGTAGTGGACCGCTACCCCGTCTGGTCTGGTCTATAGTAGTGGACCGCTACCCCGTCTGGTCTGGTCTATAGTAGTGGACCGCTACCCCGTCTGGTCTGGTCTATAGTAGTGGACCGCTACCCCGTCTGGTCTATAGTAGTGGACCGCTACCCCGTCTGGTCTGGTCTATAGTAGTGGACCGCTACCCCGTCTGGTCTGGTCTATAGTAGTGGACCGCTACCCCGTCTGGTCTGGTCTATAGTAGTGGACCGCTACCCCGTCTGGTCTATAGTAGTGGACCGCTACCCCGTCTGGTCTGGTCTATAGTAGTGGACCGCTACCCCGTCTGGTCTATAGTAGTGATCTGGTCTGGTCTATAGTAGTGGACCGCTACCCCGTCTGGTCTGGTCTATAGTAGTGGACCGCTACCCCGTCTGGTCTGGTCTATAGTAGTGGACCGCTACCCCGTCTGGTCTGGTCTATAGTAGTGGACCGCTACCCCGTCTGGTCTGGTCTATAGTAGTGGACCGCTACCCCGTCTGGTCTATAGTAGTGGACCGCTCCCCGTCTGGTCTCTATAGTAGTGACCGCTACCCCGTCTGGTCTGGTCTATAGTAGTGGACCGCTACCCCGTCTGGTCTGGTCTAGTAGTGGACCGCTACCCTGCCTGGTCTGGTAGTGGACCGCTGGGTCTATAGTAGTGGACCGCTACCCCGTCTGGTCTGGTCTATAGTAGTGGACCGCTACCCCGTCTGGTCTGGTCTATAGTAGTAGTGGACCGCTACCCCGTCTGGTCTATAGTAGTGGACCGCTACCCCGTCTGGTCTATAGTAGTGGACCGCTACCCCGTCTGGTCTGGTCTATAGTAGTGGACCGCTACCCCGTCTGGTCTGGTCTATAGTAGTGGACCGCTACCCCGTCTGGTCTGGTCTATAGTAGTGGACCGCTACCCCGTCTGGTCTGGTCTATAGTAGTGGACCGCTACCCGTCTGGTCTGGTCTATAGTAGTGGACCGCTACCCCGTCTGGTCTGGTCTATAGTAGTGGACCGCTACCCCGTGGTCTGGTCTATAGTAGTGGACCGCTACCCCGCCTGGTCTGGTCTATAGTAGTGGACCGCTACCCCGTCTGGTCTGGTCTATAGTAGTGGACCGCTACCCCGTCTGGTCTATAGTAGTGGACCGCTACCCCGTCTGGTCTGGTCTATAGTAGTGGACCGCTACCCCGTCTGGTCTATAGTAGTGGACCGCTACCCCTGGTCTGGTCTATAGTAGTGACCGCTACCCTGGTCTGGTCTATAGTAGTGGACCGCTACCCCGTCTGGTCTGGTCTATAGTAGTGGACCGCTACCCCGTCTGGTCTATAGTCTGGTCTATAGTAGTGGACCGCTACCCCGTCTGGTCTGGTCTATAGTAGTGACCGCTACCCCGTCTGGTCTGGTCTATAGTAGTGGACCGCTACCCCGGTCTGGTCTGGTCTATAGTAGTGGACCGCTACCCGTCTGGTCTGGTCTATAGTAGTGGACCGCTACCCCGTCTGGTCTGGTCTATAGTAGTGGACCGCTACCCCGTCTGGTCTGGTCTATAGTAGTGACCGCTACCCCGGTCTGGTCTATAGTAGTGGACCGCTACCCCGTCTGGTCTGGTCTATAGTAGTGGACCGCTACCCCGTCTGGTCTGGTCTATAGTAGTGGACCGCTACCCCGTCTGGTCTGGTCTATAGTAGTGGACCGCTACCCCTCGTCTGGTCTATAGTAGTGGACCGCTACCCCGTCTGGTCTGGTCTATAGTAGTGGACCGCTACCCCGTCTGGTCTATAGTAGTGACCGCTACCCCGTCTGGTCTATAGTAGTGGACCGCTACCCCGTCTGGTCTGGTCTATAGTAGTGACCGCTACCCCGTGGTCTGGTCTATAGTAGTGGACCGCTACCCCGTCTGGTCTGGTCTATAGTAGTGGACCGCTACCCCGTCTGGTCTGGTCTATAGTAGTGGACCGCTACCCCGTCTGGTCTGGTCTATAGTAGTGGACCGCTACCCCGTCTGGTCTGGTCTATAGTAGTGGACCGCTACCCCGTCTGGTCTGGTCTATAGTAGTGGACCGCTACCCCGTCTGGTCTGGTCTATAGTAGTGGACCGCTACCCCGTCTGGTCTGGTCTATAGTAGTGGACCGCTACCCCGTCTGGTCTGGTCTCAGTAGTGGACCGCTACCCCGTCTGGTCTGGTAGTGACTGGGTCTCTATAGTAGTGGACCGCTACCCCGGTCTGGTCTATAGTAGTGGACCGCTACCCCTGGTCTGGTCTATAGTAGTGGACCGCTACCCCGTCTGGTCTATAGTGGTCTGGTCTGGCTAGTAGTGGACCGCTACCCCGTCTGGTCTGGTCTAGTAGTGGGACCGCTACCCCCGTCTGGTCTGGTCTATAGTAGTGGACCGCTACCCCGTCTGGTCTGGTCTAGTAGTGGACCGCTACCCCGTCTGGTCTGGTCTATAGTAGTGGACCGCTACCCCGTCTGGTCTGGTCTATAGTAGTGGACCGCTACCCCGTCTGGTCTGGTCTATAGTAGTGGACCGCTACCCCGTCTGGTCTGGTCTATAGTAGTGTGACCGCTACCCCGTCTGGTCTGGTCTATAGTAGTGGACCGCTACCCCGTCTGGTCTGGTCTATAGTAGTGGACCGCTACCCCGCCTGGTCTGGCTCTATAGTAGTGGACCGCTACCCCGTCTGGTCTGGTCTATAGTAGTGGACCGCTACCCCGTCTGGTCTGTAGTGGACCGCTACCCCGTCTGGTCTGGTCTATAGTAGTGGACCGCTACCCCGTCTGGTCTGGTCTATAGTAGTGGACCGCTACCCGTCTGTCTGGTCTATAGTAGTGGACCGCTACCCGTCTGGTCTATAGTCTCTGGTCTATAGTAGTGACCGCTACCCGTCTGGTCTGGTCTATAGTAGTGGACCGCTACCCCGTCTGGTCTGGTCTATAGTAGTGGACCGCTACCCTCTGGTCTGGTCTAGTAGTGGACCGCTACCCCGTCTGGTCTGGTCTATAGTAGTGGACCGCTACCCCGTCTGGTCTATAGTAGTGGACCGCTATAGTAGTGGACCGCTACCCCCTGGTCTGGTCTATAGTAGTGGACCGCTACCCCGTCTGGTCTGGTCTATAGTAGTGGACCGCTACCCCGTCTGGTCTGGTCTATAGTAGTGTACCGCTACACCGTCTTGTCTGGTCTATAGTAGTGGACCGCTACCCCGTCTGGTCTGGTCTATAGTAGTGGACCGCTACCCCGTCTGGTCTGGTCTATAGTAGTGGACCGCTACCCCTTCTGGTCTATAGTAGTGGACCGCTACCCCTTCTGGTCTATAGTAGTGGACCGCTACCCCGTCTGGTCTGGTCTATAGTAGTGGACCGCTACCCCGTCTGGTCTGGTCTATAGTAGTGGACCGCTACCCCGTCTGGTCTATAGTAGTGGACCGCTACCCCGTCTGGTCTGGTCTATAGTAGTGGACCGCTACCCCCTCTGGTCTGGTCTATAGTAGTGGACCGCTACCCCGTCTGGTCTGGTCTATAGTAGTGGACCGCTACCCCGTCTGGTCTGGTCTATAGTAGTGGACCGCTACCCCTGGTCTGGTCTATAGTAGTGGACTGGTCTGTAGTAGTGGACCGCTACCCCGTCTGGTCTGGTCTATAGTAGTGGACCGCTACCCCGTCTGGTCTGGTCTATAGTAGTGGACCGCTACCCCGTCTGGTCTGGTCTATAGTAGTGGACCGCTACCCCGTCTGGTCTGGTCTATAGTAGTGGACCGCTACCCCGTCTGGTCTGGTCTGTAGTAGTGGACCGCTACCCCGTCTGGTCTGTAGTAGTGGACCGCTACCCCGTCTGGTCTGGTCTATAGTAGTGGACCGCTACCCCGTCTGGTCTGGCTCCCCTGGTCTATAGTAGTGGACCGCTCTGGTCTATAGTAGTGGACCGCTACCCCGTCTGGTCTGGTCTATAGTAGTGGACCGCTACCCCGTCTGGTCTGGTCTATAGTAGTGGCTACCCCCTGGTCTGGTCTGGTCTACCGCTACCCCGTCTGGTCTGGTCTATAGTAGTGGACCGCTACCCCGCCTCTGGTCTATAGTAGTGGACCGCTACCCCGTCTGGTCTGGTCTATAGTAGTGGACCGCTACCCCGTCTGGTCTGGTCTATAGTAGTGGACCGCTACCCCGTCCTGGTCTATAGTAGTGGACCGCTACTGGTCTATAGTAGTGGACCGCTACCCCGTCTGGTCTGGTCTATAGTAGTGGACCGCTACCCCGTCTGGTCTGGTCTATAGGTGGACCGCTACCCGTCTGGTCTGGTCTATAGTAGTGGACCGCTACCCCGTCTGGTCTGGTCTATAGTAGTGGACCGCTACCCCGTCTGGTCTGGTCTATAGTAGTGGACCGCTACCCCGTCTGGTCTGGTCTATAGTAGTGGACCGCTACCCCGTGGTCTATAGTAGTGACCGCTACCCCTGGTCTGGTCTATAGTAGTGGACCGCTACCCCGTCTGGTCTGGCTATAGTAGTGGACCGCTACCCCGTCTGTCTGGTCTATAGTAGTGGACCGCTACCCCGTCTGGTCTGGTCTATAGTAGTGGACCGCTACCCCCTGGTCTCTGGTCTGGTCTATAGTAGTGGACCGCTACCCCGTCTGGTCTGGTCTATAGTAGTGGACCGCTACCCCTGGTCTGGTCTATAGTAGTGGACCGCTACCCCGTCTGGTCTGGTCTATAGTAGTGGACCGCTACCCCGTCTGGTCTGGTGACCGCTCTATAGTAGTGGACCGCTACCCCGTCTGGTCTATAGTAGTGGACCGCTACCCGTCTGGTCTGGTCTATAGTAGTGGACCGCTACCCCGTCTGGTCTGGTCTATAGTAGTGGACCGCTACCCCGTCTGGTCTGGTCTATAGTAGTGGACCGCTACCCCGTCTGGTCTGGTCTATAGTAGTGACCGCTACCCCGTCTGGTCTATAGTAGTGGACCGCTACCCCGTCTGGTCTGGTCTATAGTAGTGGACCGCTACCCCGGTCTGGTCTATAGTAGTGGACCGCTACCCGTCTGGTCTGGTCTATAGTAGTGGACCGCTACCCCGTCTGGTCTGGTCTATAGTAGTGGACCGCTACCCCGTCTGGTCTCTGGTCTGGTCTATAGTAGTGGACCGCTACCCCGCCTGGTCTGGTCTGGTCTGGTCTGGTCTAGTAGTGGACCGCTACCCTGTCTGGTCTGGTCTATAGTAGTGGACCGCTACCCCGTCTGGTCTGGTCTATAGTAGTGGACCGCTACCCCGTCTGGTCTGGTCTATAGTAGTGGACCGCTACCCCGTCTGGTCTGGTAGTAGTGGACCGCTACCCCGTCTGGTCTGGTCTATAGTAGTGGACCGCTACCCCGTCTGGTCTGGTCTATAGTAGTGGACCGCTACCCCGTCTGGTCTGGTCTATAGTAGTGGACCGCTACCCCGTCTGGTCTATAGGTCTGGTCTATAGTAGTGACCGCTACCCCGTCTGGTCTGGTCTATAGTAGTGGACCGCTACCCCGTCTGGTCTGGTCTATAGTAGTGGACCGCTACCCCGTCTGGTCTGGTCTATAGTAGTGGACCGCTACCCCGTCTGGTCTGGTCTATAGTCTAGTGACCGCTACCCCGTCTGGTCTGGTCTATAGTAGTGGACCGCTACCCCGTCTGGTCTGGTCTATAGTAGTGGACCGCTACCCCGTCTGGTCTGGTCTGGTCTATAGTAGTGGACCGCTACCCCCTGGTCTATAGGTGGACTGGTCTATAGTAGTGACCGCTACCCCGCTGGTCTGGTCTGGTCTATAGTAGTGGACCGCTACCCCGTCTGGTCTGGTCTATAGTAGTGGACCGCTACCCCGTCTGGTCTATAGTAGTAGTGACCGCTGGTCTATACCCCGTCTGGTCTGGTCTATAGTAGTGACCGCTACCCCGTCTGGTCTGGTCTATAGTAGTGGACCGCTACCCCTGGTCTGGTCTATAGTAGTGGACCGCTACCCCGTCTGGTCTGGTCTATAGTCTGGTCTGTGGACCGCTACCCCGTCTGGTCTGGTCTATAGTAGTGGACCGCTACCCCGCTCCTGGTCTGGTCTATAGTAGTGGACCGCTACCCCGTCTGGTCTGGTCTATAGTAGTGACCGCTACCCGTCTGGTCTGGGTCTATAGTAGTGGACCGCTACCCCGTCTGGTCTGGTCTAGTAGTGACCGCTACCCTCGGTCTGGTCTATAGTAGTGACCGCTACCCCGTCTGGTCTGGTCTATAGTAGTGGACCGCTACCCTGTCTGGTCTATAGTAGTGGACCGCTACCCCGTCTGGTCTATAGTAGTGGACCGCTACCCCGTCTGGTCTGGTCTATAGTAGTGGACCGCTACCCCGTCTGGTCTGGTCTATAGTAGTGACCGCTACCCCGTCTGGTCTGGTCTAGTAGTGGACCGCTACCCCGTCTGGTCTGGTCTATAGTAGTGACCGCTACCCCTCTGGTCTGGTCTATAGTAGTGGACCGCTACCCCGTCTGGTCTGGTCTATAGTAGTGGACCGCTACCCTGCCTGGTCTATAGTAGTGGACCGCTACCCCGTCTGGTCTGGTCTATAGTAGTGGACCGCTACCCCGTCTGTAGTGACCGCTACCCCGTCTGGTCTATAGTAGTGGACCGCTACCCCGTCTGGGTCTATAGTAGTGACCGCTACCCCGGTCTGGTCTATAGTAGTGGACCGCTACCCCGTCTGGTCTATAGTAGTGGACCGCTACCCGTCTGGTCTGGTCTATAGTAGTGGACCGCTACCCCGCCTGGTCTGGTGACTGGTCTGGTCTATAGTAGTGGACCGCTACCCCGTCTGGTCTGGTCTATAGTAGTGGACCGCTACCCCCTCTGGTCTGGTCTATAGTAGTGGACCGCTACCCCGCCTGGTGGCTATAGTAGTGACCGCTACCCCGTCTGGTCTGGTCTATAGTAGTGGACCGCTACCCGCCTGGTCTGGTGGACCGCTACTCCCTGGTCTGGTCTAGTGGACCGCTACCCCGTCTGGTCTCTATAGTAGTGGACCGCTACCCCGCCTGGTCTGGTCTATAGTAGTGGACCGCTACCCCGTCTGGTCTGGTCTATAGTAGTGGACCGCTACCCCGTCTGGTCTGGTCTATAGTAGTGACCGCTACCCTGCCTGGTCTGGTCTATAGTAGTGGACCGCTACCCGCGTCTGGTCTGGTCTATAGTAGTGGACCGCTACCCGTCTGGTCTGGTCTATAGTAGTGGACCGCTACCCCGTCTGGTCTGGTCTATAGTAGTGACCGCTACCCCTCTGGTCTATAGTAGTGGACCGCTACCCCGTCTGGTCTGGTCTAGTGACCGCTATCTGTAGTGGACCGCTACCCCGTCCTGGTCTGGTCTGGGTCTATAGTAGTGACCGCTACCCCTGTCTGGTCTGGCTAGTAGTGGACCGCTACCCTCCTGGTCTGGTCTATAGTAGTGGACCGCTACCCCGTCTGGTCTGGTCTATAGTAGTGGGACCGCTACCCCTGGGTCTGGTCTGGTCTATAGTAGTGGACCGCTACCCCGTCTGGTCTGGTCTATAGTAGTGGACCGCTACCCCGTCTGGTCTGGTCTATAGTAGTGACCGCTACCCCCTCTGGTCTGGTCTATAGTAGTGGACCGCTACCCCGTCTGGTGACCGGTCTATAGTAGTGGACCGCTACCCCGCCTGGTCTGTAGTGACCGCTCTATCTGGTAGTAGGGACCGCTACCCCTGGTCTGGTCTATAGTAGTGACCGCTACCCCTGGTCTGGTGGACCGCTACTCTGGGTCTATAGTAGTGACCGCTACCCTCTGGTCTGGTCTATAGTAGTGGACCGCTACCCCGTCTGGTCTGGTCTATAGTAGTGGACCGCTACCCCGTCTGGTCTGGTCTATAGTAGTGACCGCTACCCCGTCTGGTCTGGTCTATAGTAGTGGACCGCTACCCCGTCTGGTCTGGTCTATAGTAGTGGACCGCTACCCCGTCTGGTCTGGTCTATAGTAGTGGACCGCTACCCCGTCTGGGTCTGGTCTATAGTAGTGGACCGCTACCCCGTCTGGTCTGGT
>NW_027039658.1:62500-84718 GCF_034236695.1 Oncorhynchus nerka | reverse complement strand
TCCCTCCACTCTCCCCATCCTTCCCTCCACTCTCCCCATCCTTCCCTCCACTCTCCCCATCCTTCCCTCCACTCTCCCTCCACTCTCCCCATCCTTCCCTCCACTCTCCCCATCCTCCCTCCCCCATCTCCCTCCACTCTCCCCTCCCCATCCTTCCCTCCACTCTCCCCATTCTCCCTCCTCTCCCCATCCTTCCCTCCCTCTCCCCATCCCTTCCCTCCACTCTCCCCATCCTTCCCTCCCCCTCCACTTCCCTCCACTCTCCCCATCTCCCTCCCTCTCCCCATCCTCCCTCCACTCTCCCCATCCTTCTCCCCGTCCCCTCCACTCTCCTCCGTTCTCCCTCCATCCTTCCCTCCACTCTCCCCATCCTTCCCTCCACTCTCCCTCCGGACTCCCCATCCTTCCCCTCCCTCCATCCCCCCTCCCCCTCCTCTCCCTCCACTCTCCCCATCCTTCCCTCCACTCTCCCCCTCCCCCATCCTTCCCTCCACTCTCCCCATCCTTCCCTCCACTCTCCCATCCTTCCCTCCACCTCCCCATCCTTCCCCTCCACTCTCCCCATCCTCCCTCCACTCTCCCCATCCTTCCCTCCACTCTCCCCGTCCTTCCCTCCACTCTCCCCATCCTTCCCTCCACTCTCCCCATCCTTCCCTCCACTCTCCCCATCCTTCCCTCCACTCTCCCCATCCTTCCCTCCCCTCCACTCTCCCCATCCCTTCCCTCCACTCCCTCCACTCTCCCCATCCTTCCCTCCTCTCCCCATCCCTCCCTCCTCTCCCCATCCTTCCCTCCACTCTCCCCATCCTTCCCTCCACTCTCCCCATCCTTCCCTCCTCCACTCTCCCCATCCTTCCCTCCACTCTCCCCATCCTTCCCTCCACTCTCCCCATCCTTCCCTCCATTCTCCCCCCATCCTTCCCTCCACTCTCCCCATCCTTCCCTCCACTCTCCCCATCCTCCCTCCCTCTCCCTCCACTCTCCCTCCCCGTCTTCCCTCCACTCTCCCTCCGTTCTCCCTCCACTCTCCCTCCGTTCTCCCTCCACTCTCCCTCCCTCCCTCCTCTCCCCGTTCTCCCTCCACTCTCCCCGTCCTCGCTCCGTTCTCCCTCCCTTCCCTCCACTCTCCCCGTTCTCCCTCCACCTCCGTTCTCCCTCCACTCTCCCCATTCTCCCTCCACTCTCCCTCCGTTCTCCCTCCACTCTGCCTCCGGTCTCCCTCCACTCTCCCCATTCTCCCTATACTCTACCTCCACTCTCCCTCCGGTCTCCCTCCATTCTCCCTCCACTCTCCCTCCAGTCTCCCTCCACTCTCTCTCCGTTCTCCCTCCACTCTCCCCATTCTCCCTCTACTCTCCCTCCACTCTCCCTCCATTCTCCCTCCACTCTCCCAGTTCTCCCTCCGTTCTCCCTCCACTCTCCCCATTTTCCCTCTACTCTCCCTCCACTCTCCCTCCATTCTCCCTCCACTCTCCCCGTTCTCCCTCCGTTCTCCCTCCACTCTCCCCATTCTCCCTCCGTTCTCCCTCCACTCTCCCCATTCTCACTCCACTCTCCCTCCGGTCTCCCTCCACTCTCCCCATTCTCCCTCCACTCTCCCTCCAGTCTCCCTCCACTCTCACCCATTCTCCCTCCACTCTCCCTCCGCTCTCCCTCCACTCTCCCCATTCTCCCTCTGCTCTCCATCCGCTCTCACTCCACTCTCCCTCCGTTCTCCATCAGCTCTCCCTCCACTCTCCCTCCGTTCTCCCTCCACTCTCCCTCCGATCTCCCTTCCGCTCTCCCTCCTTTCTCCCTCCACTCTCCCCATTATCCCTCCGCTCTCCCTCCACTCTCCCCATTCTCCCTCCACTCTCCCTACATTCTCCCTCCACTCTCCATCTGTTCTCCCTCCACTCTCCCCGTTCTCCCTCCACTCTCCTCATTCTCCCTCTGCTCTCCCTCCGTTCTCCCTCCATTCTCCCTCCACTCTCCCTCCGGTCTCCCTCCACTCTCCCCATTCTCCCTCCACCCTCCCCATTCTCCCTCCACCCTCCCCGTTCTCCATCCACCCTCCCCGTTCTCCCTCCACTCTCCCCATTCTCCCTCCACCCTCCCCGTTCTCCCTCCACTCTCCCCATTCTCCCTCCACTCTCCCCATTCTCCCTCCACCCTCCCGTTCTCCCTCTGCTCTCCCCATTCTCCCTCTGCTCTCCCCATTCTCCCTCCACTCCCCCGTTCTCCCTCCGCCCTCCCCATTCTCCCTCCACTCCCACCGTTCTCCCTCCGCCCTCCCCATTCTCCCCACATTCTCCCTCCACTCTCCATCTGTTCTCTCTCCGTTCTCCCTCCACTCCCCCCGTTCTCCCTCCATTCTCCCTCCACTCTCCCCGTTCTCCCTCCGTTCTCCCTCCGCTCTCCCTCCTTTCTCCCTCCACTCTCCCCATTATCCCTCCGCTCTCCCTCCACTCTCCCCATTCTCCCTCCACTCTCCCTACATTCTCCCTCCACTCTCCATCTGTTCTCCCTCCACTCTCCCCGTTCTCCCTCCACTCTCCTCATTCTCCCTCTGCTCTCCCTCCATTCTCCCTCCATTCTCCCTCCACTCTCCCTCCGGTCTCCCTCCACTCTCCCCATTCTCCCTCCACCCTCCCCATTCTCCCTCCACCCTCCCCGTTCTCCCTCCACCCTCCCCGTTCTCCCTCCACCCTCCCCATTCTCCCTTCACTCTCCCCATTCTCCCTCCACTCTCCCTCCGGTCTCCCTCCACTCTCCCCATTCTCCCTCCACCCTCCCGTTCTCCCTCCACCCTCCCGTTCTCCCTCCACCCTCCCGTTCTCCCTCCACCCTCCCCATTCTCCCTCCACTCCCCCCATTCTCCCTCCACCCTCCCCGTTCTCCCTCCGCTCTCCCCATTCTCCCTCCACTCTCCCTCCATTCTCCCTCCACTCCCCCGTTCTCCCTCCACTCCCCCATTCTCCCTCCACTCCCCCCGTTCTCCCTCCACTCTCCCCATTCTCCCTCCACTTTCCCCATTCTCCCTCCACCCTCCCCTTTCTCCCTCCACTCTCCCCGTTCTCCCTCCACTCTCCCCATTCTCCCTCTGCTCTCCCCGTTCTCCCTCCACTCCCCCCGTTCTCCCTCCGCCCTCCCCATTCTCCCTCCACTCCCACCGTTCTCCCTCCGCCCTCCCCATTCTCCCTCCACCCTCCCCATTCTCCCTCCACTCCCCCGTTCTCCCTACATTCTCCCTCCACTCTCCATCTGTTCTCTCTCCGTTCTCCCTCCACTCCCCCGTTCTCCCTCCGTTCTCCCTCCGCTCTCCCTCCTTTCTCCCTCCACTCTCCCCATTATCCCTCCGCTCTCCCTCCACTCTCCCCATTCTCCCTCCACTCTCCCTACATTCTCCCTCCACTCTCCATCTGTTCTCCCTCCACTCTCCCCGTTCTCCCTCCACTCTCCTCATTCTCCCTCTGCTCTCCCTCCGTTCTCCCTCCATTCTCCCTCCACTCTCCCTCCGGTCTCCCTCCACTCTCCCCCCATTCTCCCTCCACCCTCCCCATTCTCCTCCACCCTCCCGTTCTCCCTCCACCCTCCCGTTCTCCCTCCACCCTCCCGTTCTCCCTCCACCCTCCCGTTCTCCCTCCACCCTCCCCATTCTCCCTTCACTCTCCCCATTCTCCCTCCACTCTCCCTCCGGTCTCCCTCCACTCTCCCGTTCTCCCTCCACCCTCCCCGTTCTCCCTCCACCCTCCCGTTCTCCCTCCACTCTCCCCATTCTCCTCCACCCTCCCCATTCTCCCTCCACTCTCCCCATTCTCCCTCCACCCTCCCGTTCTCCCTCCACCCTCCCGTTCTCCCTCCACCCTCCCCATTCTCCCTCCACCCTCCCGTTCTCCCTCCGCTCTCCCCATTCTCCCTCCACTCTCCCTCCATTCTCCCTCCACTCCCCCGTTCTCCCTCCACTCCCCCATTCTCCCTCCACTCCCCCGTTCTCCCTCCACTCTCCCCATTCTCCCTCCACTCTCCCGATTCTCCCTCCACCCTCCCCGTTCTCCCTCCACTCTCCCCATTCTCCCTCCACCCTCCCCGTTCTCCCTCCACTCCCCCCGTTCTCCCTCCGCTGTCCCTCCACTCTCCCACCATTCTCCCTCTGCTCTCCCTCCACCCCCACCACCCTCGCCAACAGATACACACACTCACCACTTCAATGAAACAACCTCCTCCATCCTCGGATTGTGTGGTTTGTTCAGTGACTGGCTCTCCAAGACAAAGACAAGGAGCCTTCAATACTGAAATTGGGACGAAACGAAAGGACCACGTGTTTGCGTCTCCAGTGGGAATGATAGTTGTCTTCTCCTCTCTTCTCCTTGTCCTCCATCCCTCTATTCCATCCATCACAGAGCAGCGCCCGTGTCAACATTTCAGAGGGCTCGTGTCCAGAGAGGATCATCACCATTACAGGACCTACAGACTGTGTCTTCAGGGCCTTCACCATGATCACTCTCAAACTGGAAGAGGTCTGTCTCTGTCTTTCTCTCTTTTTTTTCTCGTCTCTCGTCTCTGCCTGCTTTTCAAACCTCTGGATGATTAGTGAGCATGTTGCTCTATTCCATTCAATAGACCTTGAACAGTGAGCTGACTGAGTTATTTATAATGAGGGATATCTGGAGAAAATTCAATCCCTCTGAAATGAAAATTGATGGCCCTCCCTTCAGTAAGAAAATTGTTTTTACCCTCCCCTCCCTGAACACTTGGAAAAGAAACAAGTGACCCTCCCCTATGCACAAAATAATAATTAAAACATGAGGTGGATAGCAGAGAACATGCCTACCATTTACCCCTCACCCCTAGTACAGACCAGAGAATTAGTTATGAAGTTAACCCCTCACCCCTAGTACAGACCATAGCATTAGATATGAAGTTAACCCCTCACCCCTAGTACAGACCAGAGCATTAGATAGGCAGTTATCCCTCACTCTTAGAACAGACCAGAGCATTAGTTATGAAGTTAACCCCTCACCCCTAGTACAGACCAGAGCATTAGTTATGAAGTTAACCCCTCACCCCTAGTACAGACCAGAGCATTAGTTATGAAGTTAACCCCTCACCCCTAGTACAGACCAGAGCATTAGTTATGAAGTTAACCCCTCACCCTAGTACAGACCAGAGCATTAGTTATGAAGTTAACCCCTCACCCCTAGTACAGACCAGAGCATTAGTTATGAAGTTAACCCCTCACCCCTAGTACAGACCAGAGCATTAGTTATGAAGTTAACCCCTCACCCCTAGTACAGACCAGAGCATTAGTTATGAAGTTAACCCCTCACCCCTAGTACAGACCAGAGCATTAGTTATGAAGTTAACCCCTCACCCCTAGTACAGACCAGAGCATTAGTTATGAAGTTAACCCCTCACCCCTAGTACAGACCAGAGCATTAGTTATGAAGTTAACCCCTCACCCCTAGTACAGACCAGAGCATTAGTTATGAAGTTAACCCCTCACCCCTAGTACAGACCAGAGCATTAGTTATGAAGTTAACCCCTCACCCCTAGTACAGACCAGAGCATTAGTTATGAAGTTAACCCCTCACCCCTAGTACAGACCAGAGCATTAGTTATGAAGTTAACCCCTCACCCCTAGTACAGACCAGAGCATTAGTTATGAAGTTAACCCCTCACCCCTAGTACAGACCAGAGCATTAGTTATGAAGTTTTAGAAACGGTTCTTTATTTTATAAGCAGCCAGGAGGGGAATTCAATGCCTAATAAGGCATTTTTAATTTCATTATTATTTATTTCTAAGTTTAAAAAAAAAATTCACACTACCGTTCAAAAGTTTGGGGTCACTTAGAAATGTCCTTGTTTTTGAAAGAAAAACAAAAATGTTATTGTCCATTAAAATAACATCAAATTGATCAGAAACACAGGGTAGATATTGTTAATGTTGTATATGACTATTTTCGCAGGAAACGGCTGATTTTTAATGGAATATCTACGTAGGTGTACAGAGGCCCATTACCAGTAACCATCACTCCTGTGTTCCAATGGCACATTGTGTTAGCTAATGGCACGTTGTGTTAGCCAATGGCACGTTGTGTTAGCTAATCCAAGTTTAGCATTTTAAAAGGCTAATTGATCATTAGAAAACCCTTTTGTAATTATGTTAGCACAGCTGAAAACTGCTGTTCTGATTAAAGAAGCAATACAACTGGCCTTCTTTAGACTAGTTGAGTATCTGGACCATCAGCATTTGTGGGTTCGATTACAGGCTCAGGCTTACAGGCTTTCTTCTGAAACTTGTCAGTCTATTATTGTTCTGAGAAATTAAGGCTAGTCCATGCGAGAAATTGCCAAGAAAGTGAAGATCTCGCTGTGTACTACTCCCTTTACAGAACAGCACAAACTGGCTATAACCAGAATATAAAGAGGAGTGGGAGGCCCCGGTGCACAACTGAGCAAAAGGACAAGTACATTAGTGTGTCTAGTTTGAGAAACAGACACCTCACAAGTCCTCAACTGGAAGCTTCATTAAAAAGTACCAAAACACCAGTCTCAATGTCAACTCCAGGATGCTGGCCTTCTAGGCAGAGTTCCTCTGTCCAGAGTACCATTGACTGTGTTCTTTTGCCCATCTTTATCTTTTCTTGTTATTGGCCAGTCTGAGATATGGCTTTTTCTTTGCATCTCTGCCTAGAAGGCCAGCATCCTGGAGTCGCCTCTTCACTGTTGATGTTGAGATGTTGAGACTGACTGACTCAATATACCCTCACATACCCCCTCAATATACCCTCACATACCCCCTCAATATACCCTCACATACCCCCTCAATACCCCCTCACATACCCCTCAATATACCCTCACATACCTCCTCAATATACCCTCACATACCTCCTCAATATACCCTCACATACCTCCTCAATATACCCTCACATACCCCCTCAATATACCCTCACATACCCCCTCAATTCGAGCC
Organism: Oncorhynchus nerka; assembly: GCF_034236695.1. Classification (NCBI taxonomy): domain Eukaryota; kingdom Metazoa; phylum Chordata; class Actinopteri; order Salmoniformes; family Salmonidae; genus Oncorhynchus; species Oncorhynchus nerka. The sequence continues at coordinate 77,763 of NW_027039658.1, read as the reverse complement.
CTGGTTTTAACTTATTTCTGGAATAGGAAGAAAGCCCTCTTGTTGTTAGTATCCTCAAGTTAAATTCAAATGTTAAATTCAAATGAATGACTGTTTAAAGGAATTTGGTATTCTCGAATTAGCCTACTTTCAGCTGTCCATCTCTGCAGCTGCCGCTTCATAGTAATGTATGTCAATTACTCAAATATGGCTTATTGTGAGGTCAATAATAACTCTGATAAATACACTATATACAAAAGTATGTGGACACCCCTTCAAATTAGTGGATTCAGCTATTTCAGCCACACATGCTGCTAACAGGTGGATACATGTGAGCACACGGCCATGCGATCTCCATAAACAAACATTGGCAGTAGAATGGCCTCACTGAAGAGCTTTCAATGTGGCATCGTGACATCGAAGACTTTCAACGTGGCATCGTCACAGGAAGCCGCCTTTCCAACAGGTCAGTTCGTCAAATGTCTGACCTGCTTGAGCTGCCCCAGTCAACTGTAAGTGCTGTTATTTTGACGTGGGAAACATCTAGGAGCAACAACGCCTCAGCCGCAAAGTGGTAGGCCGCACAAGCTCACAGAACTGGAACGCCGAGTGCTGAAGCTTAAAAATAATCTGTCAACACTCACTACCGAGTTCCAAACTGCCTTCTGGAAGCAACGTCAGCACCAGAACTGTTTGTCTGGAGATTCATGAAATGGATTTCCATGGCTGAGCAGCCGCACACAAGCCTAAGATCACCACGCGCAATACCAAGCGTTGGCTGGAGTGGTGTAAAGCTCGCCGCCATTGGACTCTGGAGCAGTGGAAACATGTTCGCTGGAGTGATGAATCACGCTTCACCATCTGGCAGTCCGACGGACGAATCTGGGTTTGGCGGATGCCAGAAGAACGCTACCTACCCGAATGCGTAGTGCCAACTGTAAAGTTTGGTGGAGGAGGAATACTGGTCTGGGGCTGTTTTTCATGGTTCGGGTTAGGCCCAGAAATTGTTTGTCGAGATCTGTGTGAATGAACTTGACTGGCTTGCACAAAGCCATTGAACACCTTTGGGATTAGGCCGACTGTGAAACAGGCCTAATCGACCCAACATTAGTGCCCAAATTAATTTGACACATTAACATATATATTATTTTTGGGGGGGGTCCGTATTGACCCCTTTCTAGATCCGGTCCGCAAGTTGAGTATTGAGGATGTAGTGGAAAACCTTCCCAGAAGAGTGGAGGCTAATATAGCAACAAAGGGGGGGACCAACTCCATATTCCATGATTTTGGGAATGAGTTGTTTGACGAGCGGCTGTCAACGTACTTTTGGTCATGTAGTGAAGCTTCATTATGGACAATGAAACATATTGTTTTTATTTTAAAAATTAATTATAGCAATAGCAAGCTCTTTCTCAAGCTGAACGGGACATCAGTAGGCACAGATATTGCTTCTTTTTTTCACAAATTGACCTGCTGAAGTGCCACCGTACCTCTCCAGACGCACAGGCCTTTCTTGAAATTGGCAATTTATCGTTTGCTGACACTTGCACGTGTCCCTGCATGGATAGGTTGAGCAGCGTTTTTTTCGGTAAGGCCAATTGGACGAACCCATCCTAATTCATGTCCCGTTATGTACTCGTTCTTACCCACAATGCATCACGTAGTGCCTGGATACAGCCCTTAGCCGTGGTATTTTGGAATAGTGGAATATTTCACCTGCAGTTCCGAGGTAACTCTTTGCATCATATAAATTCTTCGTATATGTAACAAATATATACAAGAAGCGGCATGTGAAATGTCAGTCGTCTCGTCTAATTGGATTGTAAAACCAATTTGATGTGCGGGCTCTGTCTAAAACCTGCATGTGAGTCAATATCATCTGCTGTATGCTGGATTCTATGCGTGACAATATTGTGTCCATCGGAAATCAGGATTTCACTGATCTTAGTAGCAGCCGTGGGCCTAACACCTCTCGGCAAGCATCCGCGACTAAGGGCACGACCAGCTATAGAGAAAGGAGAATGTTACGTGAGAGAGGAAGTGCGAAGCCTTCAGTGTTCTGTCGTTGTCTGGGAAACTATTGTGCAGCAATCTCTCTTTTTCTGTAAAAAAAAAAAAAAGAAATGGTCTGGTTTATCCTGGTTTGTCCTTGAGATGTGGAGGTTTTGATTCGGCGCATATTTTTGCATTGATGGCGTCATCGCATCGCTGCTGAGGCAAGTCTGACACATCATACCGGTTTTGGCGGGCAGCTGTTATTTGAAACAAGTCCAGGGAGAGAGAGAGCGAGAGAGCGTGCAGGCAGGCTGAGCAGCAGGACTAGTGTGTGTGTGTGTATATCTCACTCTTTCTGTCACACATACAGGCTTATAGACATCTCCTCTCACAGTCCCTCTGTTGACTCCTCCCTTCACAGTGAAGACAGAGTTCCCATAGTAACACTAGGGGTGGTCCTGGAGCTCCGCCCAGTCACGTGATGTACAACACATGAGTGTGATAAAGAGCACGTTTTAGTGTGATGTAGAACTCGCTACTGAAAAAAAAAGGAGAAAGTTACAAGGAGCCCCATTCAGTTGGTCAGCTGGTGGGTCAGCTATGTCTCTTTTCTGGTTTTACAATGAACAATAACAAGTCATCACATGGTAGTCTGACCCCCCCCCCCCCAAAAATAAAAATAAATAAACCAGCAATGAGTAATAGTATTGTTCCTCTTAAAGACACAGAGAACAGAAAGAAACACACACATATTTCAACGACTGTTCATCCTCTGAGGACACACTGTGTTGCTCTTTGTTTTTCCTACTGTTACAAAAAGAGATTTGTACTAAACAATATCTCTCTATAAATATATATATATATATATATATAAACTGGGTAGTTAGTAGCCCTGAATGCTGGTTGTAACCAGTTTATAATAGCAATAAGGTACCTCTTGGGTTTGTGATATATGGCCAATATACCATGGCTAAGGGCTGTATCCAGGCACTACGTGATGCATTGTGGGTAAGAACAGCCCGTAGCCGTATACCACACCCCCTCGAGCCTTATTGCTTATATATATATATATATATATACAGTGGGGCAAAACATTATTTAGTCAGCCACCAATTGTGCAAGTTCTCCCACTTAAAAAGATGAGAGAGGGACACACAAGATGAGAGACCGAGAGAGAGAGAGAGACAGAGAGAGAGACAGAGAGACAGACACAGAGAGAGAACTACTTAGAAAGAGACAGAGAGAGAGAGAGAGAGAGAGAGAGAGAGAGAGAGAGACACGGAGAGACAGAGAGAGAGATACTCACAGAGAGACAGAGAGAGACAGAGAGAGAGAGACACACACGGAGAGACAGAGAGAGACAGAGAGAGACAGAGAGAGACAGAGAGAGAGACAGAGAGAGAGACAGAGAGAGACAGAGAGAGAACTACTTAGAAAGCGGGCTCATAGTATATACGGTAGTGTGTAGCAGGACCCTTATAGAAGGAAGTAGCTATTTCCTGTGGTTTGTTCAGTGATTTAGAGTGTTGGATTGACTAGGGAGGATTATACTGTTCTATTAAGGGAGTATTTCATAGTTTTAAATTAAGTCTTCGGAGGTGACATTTAAATCTGCCTGATCCACATGAGGAGAAACCGGCCGTCCCCAACCAATCAACCAGACAGAAAAGAGAGGCACAGCTAATCCAGCTAACGGAGAGAGAGAGAGATGGGGGGAAGGAGAGAGGGGGGAGAGAGGAGGGAGGGGGAGAGAGAGAGGAAGAGAGGGGGAGGGGAGAGAGAGAGGAAGAGGGGGAGAGAGAGGAGGGCAGGGAAGGAGAGAGAGGGGGAGGGAGGGGAGGGTGAGAGGAGAGAGACAAAGGGGAGGGAGATAGGGAGGATGGGAAGAGAGAGAGAGGGAGGGGGAGAGATACAGAGAGAGAGGGAGGGGAGAGAGATACAGAGAGAGAGGGAGGGGGAGAGATACAGAGAGAGAGGGAGGGAGAGAGGGAGGGAGAGAGATACAGAGAGAGAGAGTGGGGGGAGAGGGAGGGAGAGAGATACAGAGAGAGTGAGAGAGAGAGAGACAGAGAGAGAGAGGGGAGGAGAGAGAGAGAGGGGGAGGGAGAGATACAGAGAGAGAGAGCTATACAGAGAGTGGGAGAGAGAGAGAGGGTGAGGGGAGAGAGATAGTTATGGGAGAGAGATACAGAGAGAGAGAGAGATACAGAGAGAGAAGGGAGAGAGAGAGAGAGAGGGGGGAGAGATACAGAGAGAAAGATACAGAGAGAGGGAGAGAGATACAGAGAGAGAGGGAGAGAGAGGGAGAGAGAGAGAGATACAGAGAGAGAGGGAGAGAGATACAGAGAGAGAGGGAGAGAGAGAGGGAGGGGAGAGATACAGAGAGAGAGGGAGAGAGAGGGAGCGGGAGAGAGCGGGAGGGAGAGAGATACATAGAGAGAGGGAGGGAGAGAGATACAGAGAGAGAAGGGGAGAGAGAGAGGGAGAGAGAAGGAGAGAGAGAGAGAGGGAGGGAGAGAGCTACAGAGAGAGAGGGGGAGAGAGAGGGAGAGAGAGGGGGAGAGAGAGAGAGGAGAGAGAGGGGAGAGAGAGAGGGAGGGGGAGAGAGAGAGGGAGAGAGAGAGAGAGGGAGGGGAGAGATACAGAGAGAGAGAGAGGAGAGAGATACAGAGAGAGGGGGAGAGATACAGAGAGAGAGGGAGGGAGAGAGGGAGGGGGAGAGATACAGAGAGAGAGAGAGGAGGGAGAGAGGGAGGGGGAGAGATACAGAGAGGAGGGCAGAGAGCGAGGGGGAGAGAGAGAGGGAGGGGAGAGATACAGAGAGAGAGGGAGGGAGAGAGGGAGGGAGAGAGAGATACAGAGAGAGAGGGAGAGAGATACAGAGAGAGGGGGAGGGAGAGAGGGAGGGAGGGGAGAGATACAGAGAGAGAGAGAGAGGGAGAGAGGGAGGGGAGAGATACAGAGAGGGAGGGAGGGAGAGAGCGAGGGGAGAGATACAGAGAGGGAGGGAGGGAGAGAGGGAGGGGGAGAGATACAGAGAGGGAGGGAGGGGAGAGAGCGAGGGGGAGAGATACTGAGAGAGAGGGAGGGGAGAGGGGAGGTGGAGAGATACAGAGAGGGAGAGGGGGAGAGATACAGAGAGAGAGGGAGGGGGAGAGATACAGAGAGAGGGGGAGGGGAGAGAAAGAGAGAAAAATACATTAAGAGAGATTAAGATAGAGAGACAGGAAGTCACTGCCTCGTTTGCATAAGGATATTCATCTCCAGGTTATTTTGAATAAAAACGTATATTTTCTCTCCCATCCATTCCAAGCGGTGCTCAAGAGATTTAGGAGTTAGCGTTGAAAGAATACTAAAACGATCCTTCCAAACGCCAAACCCCTTGATCATTTATACACACGTTCTATTTGGAGAGAAATACATAATCATTGTGTGCATTACGTTGAGAAGACGCAGGGGAGACTATAGGTTTGAGTCAAGGAAGCATAGTACGGATTCAGGTCACGTAGCCTCTAAACTGATGTGATGGGCGGCTGGACAGCCCATGCTATTTACATTTCAAACGCTACTAGAGACCTGCTACGGCTAATTGATTAGCGCAATGCTACAGCTAATTGATTAGCGCAATGCTACAGCTAATTGATTGGTGCAATGCTACGGCTAATTGATTAGTGCAATGCTACAGCTAATTGATTGGTGCAATGCTACGGCTAATTGATTAGTGCAATGCTACGGCTAATTGATTAGTGCAATGCTACGGCTAATTGATTGGTGCAATGCTACGGCTAATTGATTAGTGCAATGCTACAGGTAATTGATTAGCGCAATACTACGGCTAATTGATTAGTGCAATGCTACGGCTAATTGATTGGTTCAATGCTACGGCTAATTGATTAGTGCAATGCTACGGCTAATTGATTAGTGCAATGCTACGGCTAATTGATTAGTGCAATGCTACGGCTAATTGATTGGTGCAATGCTACAGGTAATTGATTGGGGCTATGATTTTGGATGATATTTATTACCTATAGCTTAATTAAGGAGATTGTGTGTGTGTGTGTGTGTGTGTGTGTGTGTGTGTGTGTGTGTGTGTGTGTGTGTGTGTGTGTGTGTGTGTGTGTGTGTGTGTGTGAAATAGAGAGGTCTAGGTCTAACTAGTGGACATAAATCCTTGGACCTCTAGTGGTTAGAGCAGGTAGCCTAGTGGTTAGAGCAGGTAGCCTAGTGGTTAGAGAGGCAGGTAGCCTAGTGGTTAGAGAGGCAGGTAGCCTAGTGGTTATAGGCAGGTGGTCTAGTGGTTAGAGAGGCAGGTAGCCTAGTGATTAGAGAGGCGGGTAGCCAATTGGTTAGAGGCAGGTAGCCTAGTGGTTAGAGCGTTGAGGCCAGTAACTGAAAGGTTGCTAGGTTGAATCCCCGAGCTGACAAGGTAAAAATCTGTTGTTTTGCCCCTGAATAAGGTAGTTAACCCACTGTTCCTGTTCCTCATTGTGTAAATAAGAATTTGTTCTGAACTGCTTTGCCTGGTTAAATAATACAAATGTGATGATGTGGGGCTTGTGCAAAGGGAAAGTCGTGAATACAAGCCCTACAGTTTTCATTGTTCAGGTCACATGGGATGACCAGGAATATCCTCATCCACAAGTCACCCTCTTAAGAGAAAGAGAATGGTGTTTCTGAAAAGTGAATATATTTGACCAGCAGTGTAAATATTGTCTGGAATCTACATAGGAATGGAAGGAAGAATCACTAACATTCTGTAATCTAACATTCTAGAATCTCTAACATTCTGTAATCTAACATTCTAGAATCTCTAACATTCTGTAATCTAACATTCTAGAATATCTAACATTCTGTAATCTAACATTCTAGAATCTCTAACATTCTGTAATCTAACATTCTAGAATCTCTAACATTCTGTAATCTAACATTCTAGAATCTCTAACATTCTGTAATCTAACATTCTAGAATCTCTTAACATTCTGTAATCTAACATTCTAGAATCTCTAACATTCTGTAATCTAGCATTCTAGAATCTCTAACATTCTGTAATCTAACATTCTAGAATCTCTAACATTCTGTAATCTAACAGGAAGACAACAGACAGGTTGGCACAGTTCTGTTCCATCAGCCTTTCTTCCTCTTGACTGGCAGGATCCAGAACCATTGACGTGCGAATTAAACTCTCAATGTTACAGGTGGTGTTTATACGAGTATAGGAATGGTATATTTACATTACTGACTGGAACTAATTGCAAAAATCGCTGAAGTTGAGACTTTTATCTCCCTCACCAACTTTAAACATCAGCTATCTGAGCAGCTAACCGATCGCTGCAGCTGTACATAGTCCATCGGTAAATAGCCCACCCATTTTCACATACCTCATCCCCATACCGTTTCTATTTATTTACTTTTCTGCTCTTTTGCACACCAATATCTCTACCTGTACATGACCATCTGATCATTTATCACTCCAGTGTTAATCTTCTAAATTGTAATTATTTGCCTACCTCCTCATGCCTTTTGCACACAATGTATATAGACTCTCTTTTTTTTCTACTGTGTTATTGACTTGTTAATTGTTTACTCCATGTGTAACTCTGTGTTGTTGTCTGTTCACACTGCTATGCTTTATCTTGGCCAGGTCGCAGTTGCAAATGAGAACTTGTTCTCAACTAGCCTACCTGGTTAAATAAAGGTGGGGGGGGGGGGAACGACCCCTCATCTTGACCTTGTAGGGTCACTGTGCTATGTGGTTCTTTTTACCTACCTTAGTTGAATACACTAAGAACAAGTCACTCTGGCTAAGAGTTTCTGCTCAATTACTAAAAACTTTAAAGTACAGGCCTTCTACAACCAATCAGCTTTGTTCTCTCTAGGACCTTTCAACTCTGGTAGCCAATGGCACGGTCACCAGCAAGCCTCCCGTCACCCTACGATTGGTCATTCCTGCCAGCCAATGTGGCTCTCTCATCGGGAAGGGCGGCTCCAAGATCAAGGAGATCAGAGAGGTGAGTGTTTCTCTTCAACATCTGTCCTCTCCATAGCCGAGTGGTTAGAGGAGGCAGATAGCCTAGTGGTTAGAGGAGGCAGATAGCCGAGTGGTTAGAGGAGGCAGATAGCCGAGTGGTTAGAGGAGGCAGATAGCCGAGTGGTTAGAGGAGGCAGATAGCCTAGTGGTTAGAGGAGGCAGATAGCCTAGTGGTTAGAGGAGGCAGATAGCCTAGTGGTTAGAGGAGGCAGATAGCCTAGTGGTTAGAGGAGGCAGATAGTCTAGTGGTTAGAGGAGGCAGATAGCCTAGTGGTTAGAGGAGGCAGATAGCCTAGTGGTTAGAGGAGGCAGATAGCCTAGTGGTTAGAGGAGGCAGATAGCCTAGTGGTTAGAGGAGACACAGACATCTCCAGCAAAACATGACATGACTTTTAATACCTGCAAAAGGGAAATAAACTCCTTGAACCATTTGAACCATTTGAACCATTTGAACCACTATTCAAACCATTTGAACCACTATTCAAACCATTTGAACCACTATTTTAACCATTTGAACCACTATTCAAACCATTTGAACCATTTGAACCACTATTCAAACCATTTGAACCATTTGAACCATTTGAACCACTATTTGAACCATTTGAACCACTATTCAAACCATTTGAACCACTATTCAAACCATTTGAACCACTATTTGAACCATTTGAACCACTATTCAAACCATTTGAACCACTATTTGAACCATTTGAACCACTATTCGAACCATTCGAACCACTATTTGAAACATTTGAACCAGTAGTTGAACCACTATTTGAACCACTATTTGAACCACTATTTGAACCACTATTTGAACACCACACAAACACATTTGAACTTGAGAGGAGAATTGTTTTTAGACAGTTGAGAAAGTGTCTGTGTCTATTTGCAATTTAAATATGAGACAGAATTGAAAGGTAAACAACATTTCTCTTGTAAAGCAGATAAATAAATGACCTGTGTATTTTCTCACTCAACAGACCACCGGGGCACAAGTACAGGTAGCTGGGGACCTTCTGCCCAACTCCACCGAGAGAGGAGTGACGATATCTGGAACCCAAGACGCCGTCATCCAGTGTGTTAAACTCATCTGCACTGTCATTCTCGAGGTACTGTACACCCGGCTGCGTTCTCAAACACCCGGCTGCGTTCTCAAACACCCGGCTGCGTTCTCAAACACCCGGCTAGGTTCTCAAACACTCTGCTGCGTTCTCAAACACCCGGCTAGGTTCTCAAACACTCTGCTGCGTTCTCAAACACCCGGCTGCGTTCTCAAACACCCGGCTGCGTTCTCAAACACCCGGCTAGGTTCTCAAACACTCTGCTGTGTTCTCAAATCAAATCAAATCGAATCAAATTGTATTTGTCACATACACATGGTTAGCAGATGTTAATGCGAGTGTAGCGAAATGCTTGTGCTTCTAGTTCCGATAATGCAGTGATAACCAACAAGTAATCTAACTAACAATTCCAAAACTACTGTCTTATACACAGTGTAAGGGGATAAGGAATATGTACATAAGGATATATGAATGAGTGATGGTACAGAGCAGCATACAGTAGATGGTATCGAGTACAGTATATACATATGAGATGAGTATGTAGACAAAGTAAACAAAGTGGCATAGTTAAAGTGGCTAGTGACATAAGAATGCAGTCGATGATCTAGAGTACAGTATATACATATGCATATGAGATTAATAATGTAGGGTAAGTAACATTATATAAGGTAGCATTGTTTAAAGTGGCTAGTGATATATTTACATCATTTCCCATCAATTCCCATTATTAAAGTGGCTGGAGTTGGGTCAGTGTCAATGACAGTGTGTTGGCAGCAGCCACTCAATGTTAGTGGTGGCTGTTTAACAGTCTGATGGCCTTGAGATAGAAGCTGTTTTTCAGTCTCTCGGTCCCAGCTTTGATGCACCTGTACTGACCTCGCCTTCTGGATGATAGCGGGGTGAACAGGCAGTGGTTCGGGTGGTTGATGTCCTTGATGATCTTTATGGCCTTCCTGTAACATCGGGTGGTGTAGGTGTCCTGGAGGGCAGGTAGTTTGCCCCCGGTGATGCGTTGTGCAGACCTCACTACCCTCTGGAGAGCCTTATGGTTGAGGGCGGAGCAGTTGCCGTGCCAGGCGGTGATACAGCCCGCCAGGATGCTCTCGATTGTGCATCTGTAGAAGTTTGTGAGTGCTTTTGGTGACAAGCCGAATTTCTTCAGCCTCCTGAGGTTGAAGAGGCGCTGCTGCGCCTTCTTCACGACGCTGTCAGTGTGAGTGAACCAATTCAGTTTGTCTGTGATGTGTATGCCGAGGAACTTAAAACTTGCTACACTCTCCACTACTGATCCATCGATGTGGATAGGGGGGTGTTCCCTCTGCTGTTTCCTGAAGTCCACAATCATCTCCTTAGTTTTGTTGACGTTGAGTGTGAGGTTATTTTCCTGACACCACACTCCGAGGGCCCTCACCTCCTCCCTGTAGGCCGTCTCGTCGTTGTTGGTAATCAAGCCTACCACTGTTGTGTCGTCCGCAAACTTGATGATTGAGTTGGAGGCGTGCATGGCCACGCAGTCGGGGTGAACAGGAGTACAGGAGAGGGCTCAGAACGCACCCTTGTGGGGCCCCGTGTTGAGGATCAGCGGGGAGGAGATGTTGTTGCCTACCCTCACCACCTGGGGCGGCCCGTCAGGAAGTCCAGTACCCAGTTGCACAGGGCGGGGTCGAGACCCAGGGTCTCGAGCTTGATGACGAGCTTGGAGGGTACTATGGTGTTGAATGCCGAGCTGTAGTCGATGAACAGCATTCTCACATAGGTATTCCTCTTGTCCAGGTGGGTTAGGGCAGTGTGCAGTGTGGTTGAGATTGCATCGTCTGTGGACCTATTTGGGCGGTAAGCAAATTGGAGTGGGTCTAGGGTGTCAGGTAGGGTGGAGGTGATATGGTCCTTGACTAGTCTCTCAAAGCACTTCATGATGACGGAAGTGAGTGCTACGGGGCGGTAGTCGTTTAGCTCAGTTACCTTAGCTTTCTTGGGAACAGGAACAATGGTGGCCCTCTTGAAGCATGTGGGAACAGCAGACTGGTATAGGGATTGATTGAATATGTCCATAAACACACCGGCCAGCTGGTCTGCGCATGCTCTGAGGGCGCGGCTGGGGATGCCGTCTGGGCCTGCAGCCTTGCGAGGGTTAACATGTTTAAATGTCTTACTAACCTCGGCTGCAGTGAAGGAGAGACCGCATGTTTTCGTTGCAGGCCGTGTCAGTGGCACTGTATTGTCCTCAAAGCGGGCAAAAAAGTTATTTAGTCTGCCTGGGAGCAAGACATCCTGGTCCGTGACTGGGCTGGGTTTCTTCTTGTAGTCCGTGATTGACTGTAGACCCTGCCACATGCCTCTTGTGTCTGAGCCATTGAATTGAGATTCCACTTTGTCTCTGTACTGACGCTTAGCTTGTTTAATAGCCTTGCGGAGGGAATAGCTGCATTGTTTATATTCGGACGTATTACCAGACACCTTGCCCTGATTAAAAGCAGTGGTTCGCGCTTTCAGTTTCACGCGAATGCTGCCATCAATCCACGGTTTCTGGTTTGGGAATGTTTTTATCGTTGCTATGGGAACGACATCTTCGACGCGTTCTAATGAACTCGCACATCGAATCAGCGTATTCGTCAATATTTCCATCTGACGCAATACGAAACATGTCCCAGTCCACGTGATGGAAGCAGTCTTGGAGTGTGGAGTCAGCTTGGTCTGACCAGCGTTGGACAGACCTCAGCGTGGGAGCCTCTTGTTTTAGTTTCTGCCTGTAGGCAGGGATCAGCAAAATGGAGTCGTGGTCAGCTTTTCCGAAGGGGGCGGGCAGGGCCTTATATGCGTCGCGGAAGTTAGAGTAACAATGATCCAAGGTTTTACCACCCCTGGTTGCGCAATCGATATGCTGGTAAAATTTAGGGAGTCTTGTTTTCAGATTAGCTTTGTTAAAATCCCCAGCTACAATGAATGCAGCCTCCGGATAAATGGTTTCAGTTTGCAAAGAGTTAAATAAAGTTCGTTCAGAGCCATCGATGTGTCTGCTTGGGGGGATATATACGGCTGTGATTATAATCGAGGAGAATTCTCTTGGAAGATAATGCGGTCTACATTTGATTGTGAGGAATTCTAAATCAGGTGAACAGAAGGATTTGAGTTCCTGTATGTTTCCTTCATCACACCATGTCTCGTTAGTCATGAGGCATACGCCCCCGCCACTCTTCTTACCAGAAAGATGTTTGTTTCTGTCGGCGCGATGCGTGGAGAAACCCGTTGGCTGCACCGCATCGGATAGCGTCTTCCCAATAAGCCATGTTTCTGTGAAGCAGAGAACGTTGCAGTCTCTGATGTCCCTCTGGAATGCTACCCTTGCTCGGATTTCGTCAACCTTGTTGTCAAGAGACTGGACTTTGGCAAGAAGAATGCTGGGGAGTGGTGCGCGATGTGCCCTTTTTCGAGTCTGACCAGAACACCGCCTCGTTTCCCTCTTTTTCGGTCGTTTCCTTGGGTCGCTGCGTTCTCAAACACCCGGCTAGGTTCTCAAACACTCGGCTGCGTTCTCAAACACTCGGCTGCGTTCTCAAACACTCGGCTGCGTTCTCAAACACTTTCGGCTGCGTTCTCAAACACCCGGCTAGGTTCTCAAACACTCGGCTGCGTTCTCAAACACTCGGCTGCGTTCTCAAACACCCTGCTGCGTTCTCAAACACTCGGCTGCGTTCTCAAACACCCGGCTGCGTTCTCAAACACTCGGCTGCGTTCTCAAACACCCGGCTGCGTTCTCAAACACTCGGCTGCGTTCTCAAACACCCGGCTAGGTTCTCAAACACCCGGCTGCGTTCTCAAACACTTCATCCCGAAAGTTTAGCAGATATCAGTGTTGTTTTATTTGTCTCATGGTTTTAAACAGCACGTCATTACCATGGTAAGAGATGGAAGGTCATAATTCATTTAAAGACGGACACCTTAGCAATTTTTATTGTTTACAAAAAACAAAACTATATATTTTTTTGGGCCCATTCTAATGTTCAAATGAACAGTAACTGAATGCCTCGATGCCTGTCAGCCTGCTTCATATAACAAGCCACGGCCACGTAACTCACTGTCTGTAGAAGCGAATCATGTTGATGAACGGGGTGGTGTACCTAATAAACTGGCCACTTTGTGTACATGTTGTTGTTTTTTAAACACAAGTGCAAACTTCGAGGGGTAGGCTATTTCAATAGTTAGTCTGATGGTGCCCTCTGATGTCATGTCTGTTTGTCTATCTGTCAACTATATTTGATTTGGTGTTTTGTTTTTTTATGTCCTCAATTGTGCTGTGATGTTTTACTACCTTGAGTTTAATACTGTTTTAATTTTGGTGGTCTTGTATCTAGTCACCTCCGAAAGGAGCCACTATTCCGTATCGACCCGGCCCCTCCCCAGGAACAGTCATGATCGCCGGCAACCAGGTGAGGACACACACACACACACACACACACACACACAGACACAGACACAGACACGCACGCACGCACGCACGCACGCACGCACACACACAGAGACACAGACACGCACGCACGCACGCACGCACGCACGCACGCACACACAGACACAGACACGCACGCACGCACGCACGCACGCACACACACACACACACACACACACACACACACACACACACACACAGACACAGACACGCACGCACGCACGCACGCACGCACGCACGCACGCACGCACGCACGCACACACACACACACACACACACACACACACACAGACACGCACGCACGCACGCACGCGCACACGCGCACACACACACACACACACACACACACACACACACACACAAACAGACATACATGAGAAACCCCGTAACATAACACAACATAGAAAAGCATAGCGTCACATCAACCTTAACATCACATACAGTAACAGGTGAGAGAATCAGACCTACACGAGGGGGGACAAACTCAAAATGTCCGCCAGTCCACTCGTTATGACATCCTTGACCTGAATGGAGATTTTATTTTAATACTCTAGGGATTTTGTATTTCTATACCCGGGGGGACCAACTCACAATATCCAGCTGAACTCCTCGGGTCTCCGCACCAGGTTGCAATATTGATTGTATATATTTGAAGTACTTCAGGTGCGATTAACAAGAGAATAGTCCTAAACCCAAGTATTTCAAATTTCGGGATCACATATTCAACCTAGTCTGTATTCATTCACTGGAATTTTACATTTTTTATTTTAAACTTTATTTAACTAGGCAAGTCAGTCAGGAACATATTCTTATTTACAATGACGGCCTAACCAGGCCAAACCCACCCTTATCTCACACACACACACACACACACACACACACACACACACACACACACACACACACACACACACACACACACACACGTAGACACGGTTGCGTGCATACAATAATATCAAGATCAAAGATCTTCATGAATATTCATCATTTTCTGCCTGGGTTCAAGAGCTGCAATTCCAGAGCAGAAAATACATTAAAGTGGATATGCAGCCCCGTCCCAAATGGCACCCTATTCCTACATAGTGCACTACTTTTGGCCAGAGTCCTATGGGCCCTTGTTGAAAGTAGTGCACTAGATAGGGAATATGGTGCCATTTGGGACATACACCTTTCCCTATATCAATGCGGTAACGGAATAGGGTGCTATTTGGGACATAAACCTTCGTTGATGCTCGCGACTGTGATTCCCTATATCAATGTGGTAATGGAATAGGGTGCTATTTAGGACATAAACCTTCGTTGATGCTCGCGACTGTGAATCCCTATATCAATGTGGTAACGGAATCACACAAATGACCTTTTTAAGATCAGTTAAATGTTCCTGCTAAACGTTGATCTATTTGATGTTAAATCTCTGACGTTGATGAGGAAAGAGGATGAGAATGATACTGTAGGGACACTGGACAGCGTACCTTGAGTCGGGTTGTTTAGTACATTTACTACCCCTGACCCTTGGCGTCTTTACTTAGTTATATAGGGGAGGGGGCAGGTTGTTGATGTCTGTAACATCCTACAGTTTGGACTGTACCAAGTCTGACCCCTGGTCTGTCTGTCTGTCTCTGTGCTTGAAGGTGTTTGAGACATCTGAGTACGGATCACATCCTCTCTTCCATGTGTCCCAGGGAGGGCTGGATTTACAACAAGTGAGTATGATGATGAGCTGATTTTTGTATTTTTTATTTTACCTTTATTTTACTAG
>NW_027039658.1:0-57500 GCF_034236695.1 Oncorhynchus nerka | reverse complement strand
GATAGAGAGGGAGGGGGGGGTAGAGAGAGAGAGACAGAGGGAGAGAGTGGGGGGTAGAGAGAGAGATAGGGAGAGAAAGGGGGAGAGAGAGAGAGAGAGAGAGAGAGGGGGAGAGAGAGAGAGGGGACAGAGAGAGAGAGAGAGAGAGAGAGAGAGAGGGGGAGAGAGAGAGAGACAGAGACAGAGGAGAGACAGATAGAGAGAGGGGAGAGAAAGAGAGACAGAGACAGAGAGAGAGAGGGGGTAGAGAGAGAGGGGGAGAGAAAGAGAGACATAGAGACAGGGGGTAGAGAGAGATAGAGAGAGGGAGAGAGGGGGGGTAGAGAGAGAGAGAGATGCCAGCCCTTAGAGAAAATTGAGAGCCAGAGAGAGAGGGATAGGGAGAGAGAGACAGAGAGAGAGAGAGGGGGAGAGAGCCAGAGAGACAGACTAGAGGGAGAGAGGGAGGGAGAGAGAGAGAGCCAGAGAGAGAGACAGAGAGGGGGGAGAGAGAGAGAGACAGAGACAGAGGGAGAGGGGGTAGAGAGAGAGGGAGAGATAGAGAGAGAGTGAGACAGAGGAGAGAGATAGAGAGAGAGAGGGGGTAGAGAGAGAGAGAGAGACAGAGGAGGGAGAGAGAGAGAGCCAGAGAGAGAGGGACAGAGAGAGAGAGACAGAGAGAGGGGAGAGAGAGAAGAGATATAGAGAGAGAGAGAGAGAGAGAGACAGAGGAGAGAGAGAGAGCCAGAGAGAGAGAGAGAGAGAGAGACAGAGACAGAGAGAGAGAGAGAGGAGAGAGAGAGAGAGAGAGACAGAGGAGAGAGACAAAGAGAGGGGAGAGAAGAGAGAGACAGCCAGAGAGAGAGGGGGAGAGAAGAGAGAGATCTACTTCACAGAGGAGAGAGCATATGTTTCAGAGAGAAATTGAATTGAAAAATTGAGAGAGAGACAGAGGAGGGAGAGAGAAGGGAGACAGAGAGATGAGAGAGAGCCAGCGAGAGAGAGAGCAGAGGAGAGAGACAGAGAGGGAGAGAAAGAGAGACAGAGACAGAGGAGAGAGACAAAGAGAGGGGGAGAGAAAGAGAAAGAGACAGAGACAGAGGAGAGAGCCAGAGAGAAGGGAGAGAGAGAGAGAGAGACAGAGACAGAGGAGAGAGAGAGAGAGAGACAGAGAGAAGGGAGAGAGAGAGAGGAGAGAGGAGAGAGAAGACAGAGAGAGAGAGAGAGAGAGAGAGACAGAGACAGAGGAGAGAGAGACAGAGAGAAGGGGGAAAGAGAGAGAGAGAGACAGAGAGAAGGGAGAGAGAGAGAGAGAGAGAGAGAGAGAGACAGGGAGAAGGGAGAGACAGAGGATAGATTATTATTTTGGAACATCTGTGAGTGTAATGTTTACTGTTCATTTTTATTGTTTATTTCACTTTTGTATATTATCTACTTCACTTGCTTTGGTCAGAGAAAGTTAACACATGTTTCCCATGCCAATAAAGAAGCCCCTTGAAGACACTGACAGAGACTTGTCACAAGATTAAAGTGATCACTGGGTGAAACCCAAAGCTACTACTTCTGTCACCCAGCCAGCCAAGAGTGTGTGTGCGGTGTGAATGACAGAGCATCGCCCAGTTCTCTGCTAAGGCCCAGCCATTATCACTCACCTCAACCCAGAGTCTCTCAGAGAGCGTTCTGAGTCAGCCCACTGTCACCCCTGTCAGATCACAGCAAAATCATACTCTACTTGAACAGAGCTTTGCTCAATCATGAGAGCATCGAAGCCAAAGGAACTGAGTTATATTAAGAAATGCTATAGATGGAAGGAAAGTAGTGTGGAAACCTACCAGAAAACAATTAGGCAACAACAAATTCAATCCCTTTTAGACAACTTCCTGGACAAAATGTTCCACTGTAGCAGTGAAGGTGTACACTTGGCAGTAGAACATCTAAACAGTATATCTAACCTCTCAGCTTCCCTATCAAAACGTTCCACTGTAATAGTGAAGGTGTACACTTGGCAGTAGAACATCTAAACAGTATATCTAACCTCTCAGCTTCCCTATCAAAAAACGTTCCACTGTAATAGTGAAGGTGTACACTTGGCAGTAGAACATCTTAACAGTATATCTAACCTCTCAGCTTCACTATCAAATATAAAAATGTCAAACACTGAACAACAGTGACAAATGGTTTGATAAGAATTATCCCACCAAAAGAGTCTCTCAAAAAGATTACGCAGTAGAACCCCTGTCAAATAAACAGAGGATATCTAACATCTCAGCTTCACTATCAAATATAAAGTGTTAATGTTAAAGAGAAGGTTGGGGTAACAGTGTTAATTGGTTATGGTAAGACAACAACAATGAAAAATGGTTATGATAGAAGAAGGTTGTACAGTAACAGTGAACATCTAGGGGGAAGGTTGGGGTAACAGTGTTAATGGTTATGGTAGGGAGAGGGAAGGTTGAGAAACCTGTTATCAAACCAAAGGTGTAACAGGGTTATGGTAACAGTAGAACATTAAATGTGGTTAGGTTATGGGGGAACCTTGGGGTAACAGTGTTAAGTGGTTATGGTAGGGAGGGGGAAGGTTGGGGTAACAGTGTTAAGTGGTTATGGTAGGGGGGGGAAGGTTGGGGTAACAGTGTTAATGGTTATGGTAGGGGAGAGGGAAGGTTGGGGTAACAGTGTTAAGTGGTTATGGTAGGGGAGAATGTCAAAACAGAAAACCAAGAAAAAGGTTGAACAACAATGTTAAATGGTTATGGTAGGGGAGAGGGGAAGGTTGGGGTAACAGTGTTAAGTGGTTATGGTAGGGGAGGGGGAGGTTGGGGTAACAGTGTTAAGTGGTTATGGTAGGGAGAGGGAAGGTTGGGGTAACAGTGTTAATTGGTTATGGTAGGGGAGAGGGAAGGTTAGGGTAACAGTGTTAAGTGGTTATGGTAGGGAGAGGGGAAGGTTGGGGTAACAGTGTTAAGTGGTTATGGTAGGGAGGGGGAAGGTTGGGGTAACAGTGTTAAGTGGTTATGGTAGGGAGAGGGGGAAGGTTGGGGTAACAGTGTTAATTGGTTATGGTAGGGGGAGGAAGGTTGGGGTAACAGTGTTAAGTGGTTATGGTAGGGGGAGGGGGAAGGTTGGGGTAACAGTGTTAAGTGGTTATGGTAGGGGGAGGGGAAGGTTGGGGTAACAGTGTTAAGTGGTTATGGTAGGGGGAGGGGAAGGTTGGGGTAACAGTGTTAAGTGGTTATGGTAGGGGAAGGTTGGGGTAACAGTGTTAAGTGGTTATGGTAGGGGAGGGGGAAGGTTGGGGTAACAGTGTTAAGTGGTTATGGGGAGGGGAAGGTTATAGGGGGGAGGGGGAAGGTAACAGTGTTAAGTGGTTATGGTAGGGGGAAAGGTTGGGGTAACAGTGTTAAGTGGTTATGGTAGGGAGAGGGGGAAGGTTGGGGTAACAGTGTTAAGTGGTTATGGTAGGGGGAGAGGGGAAGGTTGGGGTAACAGTGTTAAGTGGTTATGGTAGGGAAGGTTGGGGTAACAGTGTTAATTGGTTATGGTAGGGAGGGGGAAGGTTGGGGTAACAGTGTTAGGGTTATGGGGGTAAACAGTGTTAAGTGGTTATGGTAGGGGGAGGTTGGGGGAACAGTGTTAATTGGTTATGGTAAGAGAAGGTTAGGGGGCAACAGTGTTAATTGGTTATGGTAGGGGGAGAGGGGAAGGTTGGGGTAACAGTGTTAAGTGGTTATGGTAGGGGAGAGGGGAAGGTTGGGGTAACAGTGTTAAGTGGTTATGGTAGGGAGGGGGAAGGTTGGGGTAACAGTGTTAAGTGGTTATGGTAGGGGGAGGTTGGGGTAACAGTGTTAAGTGGTTATGGTAGGGGGGAGGAGGTTGGGGTAACAGTGTTAAGTGGTTATGGTAGGGGGGTTGGGGTAACAGTGTTAAGTGGTTATGGTAGGGGAGGGGAAGGATTGGGGTAACAGTGTTAAGTGGTTATGGTAGGGGAGAGTTCTGTGTTGTGTATTATGTGCCATGTTCTGTGTTCTGTGTTCTGTGCTCTGTGTTCTGTATTATGTGCCGTGTTCTGTGTTCTTGTGCTCTGTGATCTGTGTTCTGTGCTCTGTGCTCTGTGTTCTGTGTTCTGTGTTCTGTGCTCTGTGTTCTGTGTTCTGTATTATGTGTCATGCTCTGTGTTCTGTGTTATGTATTATGTGTCATGTTCTGTGTTCTGTGATCTGTGTTCTGTGCTCTGTGTTCTGTGTTCTGTGCTCTGTGTTCTGTGTTCTGTGCTCTGTGTTCTGTGTTCTGTGCTCTGTATTATGTGTTCTGTGTTCTGTATTATGTGTCATGTTCTGTGTTCTGTGCTCTGTGTTCTGTGTTCTGTGCTCTGTGTTCTGTGCTCTGTATTATGTGTTCTGTGTTCTGTATTATGTGTCATGTTCTGTGTTCTGTATTATGTGTCATGTTCTGTGTTCTGGGGACCCCAGGAAGAAACCCTGCTGCTTTTTGCAACAACTAAAAGGGGATCCTAATGAAATAGCAGAAATACTATAGCAGGGAAGAAGTCACCAAATACCAAAGGGAAGAAGTCACCAAATACCACAGGGAAGAAGTCACCAAATACCACAGGGAAGAAGTCACCAAATACCAAAGGGAAGAAGTCACCAAATACCACAGGGAAGTAGTCATCAAATACCACAGGGAAGAAGTCACCAAATACCACAGGGAAGAAGTCACCAAATACCACAGGGAAGAAGTCACCAAATACCACAGTGAAGAAGTCACCAAATACCACAGGGAAGAAGTCACCAAATACCACAGGGAAGAAGTCACCAAATACCAAAGGGAAGAAGTCACCAAATGGCACAGTGAAGAAGTCACCAAATACCACAGGGAAGAAGTCACCAAATACCAAAGGGAAGAAGTCACCAAATACCAAAGGGAAGAAGTCACCAAATGGCACAGGGAAGAAGTCACCAAATACCACAGTGAAGAAGTCACCAAATACCACAGTGAAGAAGTCACCAAATACCACAGGGAAGAAGTCACCAAATACCACAGGGAAGAAGTCACCAAATACCAAAGGGAAGAAGTCACCAAATGGCACAGTGAAGAAGTCACCAAATACCACAGGGAAGAAGTCACCAAATACCAAAGGGAAGAAGTCACCAAATACCAAAGGGAAGAAGTCACCAAATGGCACAGGGAAGAAGTCACCAAATACCACAGTGAAGAAGTCACCAAATACCACAGTGAAGAAGTCACCAAATACCACAGTGAAGAAGTCACCAAATACCACAGGGAAGAAGTCACCAAATGGCACAGAATAGCAGAAATACCACAGGGAAGAAGTCACCAAATGGCATGTTCTGTGGTATTTCTGTGTTCTGTGTTCTGGGTTCTGTGTTCTGTGTCATGGGTTCTGGGTTCTGTGTTCTGAGCAACCAGGAGGAACCTGATAGATAGGGCTGTTACTACGGTATTTCTATGTTCAGGGTTCTGTGTTCTGTGCTCTGTGTTCTGGGTTCTGGGTTCTGTGTTCTGTGTTCTGAGCAACCAGGAGGAACCTGATAGATAGGGCTGTTACTACGGTATTTCTATGTTCTGTGTTCTGTGTTCTGAGCAACCAGAAGGAACCTGATAGATAGGGCTTTTACTACGGTATTTCTATGTTCTGTGCTCTGTGTTCTGGGTTCTGTGTTCTGTGCTCTGTGTTCTGCGTTCTGGGTTCTGTGTTCTGTGTTCTGAGCAACCAGAAGGAACCTGATAGATAGGGCTGTTACTACGGTATTTCTATGTTCTGGGTTCTGTGCTCTGTGTTCTGTGTTCTGAGCAACCAGAAGGAACCTGATAGATAGGGCTGGTACTACGGTATTTCTATGTTCTGGGTTCTGTGTTCTGTGTTCTATGTTCTGAGCAACCAGGAGGAACCTGATAGATAGGGCTGTTACTACGGTATTTCTATGTTCAGGGTCAGTGTTTCTTCACAGTGTCATAAAGTGTATTTCTTCTTAGTCCAAGTAAAGTGACACAGTGTGGTCATAATGCTTCTGTGACTGTGTCATGAAGTGTATTTCTCTAATGACAGGTTATAATCATGTCATGAGGTGTTATTACCATATAATGACAGGTTATAATCGTGTCATGAGGTGTTATTACCATATAATGACAGGTTATAATCGTGTCATGAGGTGTTATTACCATAAAATGACAGGTTATAATCGTGTCATGACCATATAATGCCATGACCATCCTTACTTCCTGGTACATAAAACCACTTCCTCCTATTAGCGTGAACGGCAGACCGCTGCATCAACTCTACGTTCCTGCATTGGTGTAATCTCGACAGTCAGACCTGCTAGGGTTTCTGCCGCAAAGTGGTTCAAATCCTGATATAGTCTTTAGGAGGCTGGTGAGAACAACGAACACGGACACGCGGACACACACACACACACACACACACCACACACACCACACACACACACACACACACCACACACACACACCACACACCACACACCACACACCACACACCACACACACACACACACACACACACACACACACACCACACACACACACACACACACCACACACACACACACACACACACACACACACACACACACACACACCACACACACACACACACACACACACACACACACACACACACACACACACACACACCACACACACACACACACCACACACACACACACACACACACACACACACACACACACACACACCACACACACACACACACACACACACACACACACACACCCGTTCTCTCTCCCTCAGCAGCATGTCATTGAACCGTTGTCTTTGATGCTGATAGTTGGATTATAATAGTTATATATATATTTTTATAATTGTTATTTCTAAACCTCTCTGAGAGGCTACCAACGTCTCCCCTCTTGAAAAAATAGATTCTATTTTTTTACTCAATGGCACTACATCTGGCGAAGAAAACCATAATGGCGACAGTGGAAGTTGATTTTATTTTTACTGAAACATTTTTTGTTCTTCCTCCTTTCAGATGTACGCTGTACAGAACCAATATGGCATTCCACATTCAGAGGTATGTACTGTCATCACGCTGGGAAATATGCTGAAATTAGTCAATTCACTCTAAAAGGTTTTCCTAGTCAAGGTTCATTCTAAACTCTAAAAGGTTTTCCTAGTCAAGGTTCATTCTGAACTCTAAAAGGTTTTCCTAGTCAAGGTTCATTCTGAACTCTAAAGGTTTTCAGTCGAGGTTCATTCTGAACTCTAAAAGGTTTTCCTAGTCAAGGTTCATTCTGAACTCTAATAAAAGGTTTTCCTAGTCAAGGTTCATTCTGAACTCTAAAAGGTTTTCCTAGTCAAGGTTCATTCCTAGTCAAGAAACTCTAAAAGGTTTTCTAGTCAAGGTTCATTCTGAACTCTAAAAGGTTTTCCTAGTCAAGGTTCATTCTGAACTCTAAAAGGTTTTCCTAGTCAAGGTTCATTCTGAACTCTAAAAGGTTTTCCTAGTCAAGGTTCATTCTGTATCGTATTCATGACTGCTGTGTGTTATTTCTTCCTTTTTTACCCAAATCATCTGTCTCTGTGCCCATCTGTCTGTCTGTCTGTCTGTCTGTCTGTCTGTCTGTCTGTCTGTCTGTCTGTCTGTCTGTCTGTCTGTCTGTCTGTCTGTCTGTCTGTCTGTCTGTCTGTCTGACTGGCTGTAAAACCTACCCCATCTGTCCTCTTGTCTCTCTCTCCGCCCGCCCCCCCACCCATCTGTCTGTCTGTCTGTCTGTCTGTCTGTCTGTCTGTCTGTCTGACTGTTTGTCTGACTGTAAAACCTACCCCATCTGTCCTCTTGTCTCTCTCTCCGCCCCGCCCGCCTCGCCCATCTGTCTGTCTGTCTGTCTGTCATCTGTCTGTCTGTCTGTCTGTCTGTCTGTCTGTCTGTCTGTCTGTCTGTCTGTCTGACTGTTTGTCTGACTGTAAAACCTACCCCATCTGTCCTCTTGTCTCTCTCTCTGCCCGCCCGCCCCGCCCATCTCTCTGTCTGTCTGTCTGTCTGTCTGTCTGTCTGTCTGTCTGTCTGTCTGTCTGTCTGTCTGTCTGTCTGTCTGTCTGTCTGTCTGTCTGTCTGTCTGTCTGTCTGTCTGTCTGTTTGTCTGACTGTTTGTCTGACTGTAAAATCCCCATCTGTCCTCTTGTCTCTCTTCCGCCCCCGCCTGTCTGTCTCCCTCCTGTCTGTGATTCAGTTGGCCAAGCTTCACCAGTTGTCGATGCAACAGCAAGGCCTGG
Source organism: Oncorhynchus nerka (assembly GCF_034236695.1). NCBI lineage: Eukaryota > Metazoa > Chordata > Actinopteri > Salmoniformes > Salmonidae > Oncorhynchus > Oncorhynchus nerka. The sequence continues at coordinate 49,250 of NW_027039658.1, read as the reverse complement.
CCGCCCAGATGAGCCAGCAGCAAGGCCTGGCCGCCCAGATGAGCCAGCAGCAGGCCTGGCCGCCCAGATGAGCCAGCAGCAAGCCAACTCTGTCATGCCTGGTACGTAGGGGGAAGGGGGGGTGCTATCCTGCTCTTCGTCAGATCATCTCCATTCAGACATGCCTCATCATAATATACAAATGTACTGATGATTCATGAACGTGTGAATCAGTCAGTCAGCACTGTGGAAGCACAACAAAGATCTATTGAAATGAATAGTTGTGTAGTCTGCTGTCTCAACAGAAGGCTAAACCAGTAGCTTGTTGTGTAGTCTGCTGGCTCAACAGAAGGCTAACCCGTAGCTTGTTGTGTAGTCTGCTGGCTCAACAGAAGGCTACAGTAGCTTGTTGTGTAGTCTGCTGGCTCAACAGAAGGCTAAACCAGTAGCTTGTTGTGTAGTCTGCTGTCTCAACAGAAGGCTAAACCAGTAGCTTGTTGTGTAGTCTGCTGGCTCAACATAAGGCTACAGTAGCTTGTTGTGTAGTCTGCTGACTCAGACTTTAAATTCATAATGGGGTTTATTTGCGTGCTTTAAATGCATTATTGCAATTCTTCACAAGCTTTCAAATGCATAATAGGAACACAATGATAGCTTATTCTGTCTGCTGATAAAGCAGGGTTAGAGAGAAAAGGAGAGAGGAGAGGAGAGATGCAGAGGAAATAATCATGAGAGGAGACATAATGAGAGAAAAGGAGGGGAGATGGAGAGAGAGAAGAGGAGAGGAGGCAGAGGGAGATGGAGAGATACAGAGAAGAAAAGAGGAGAGGAGGCAGAGGGAGATGGAGGGATACAGAGAAGAGAGAGAAGAAAGAGGAGAGGAGGCAGAGGGAGATGGAGGGATACAGAGAAGAGAAGAGGAGAGCAGGCAGAGGGAGATGGAGAGATACAGAGAAGAGAAGAGGAGAGGAGGCAGAGGGAGATGGAGAGATACAGAGAAGAGGAGGCAGAGGGAGATGGAGAGATACAGAGGAGAGAGAGAAGAGGAGGCAGAGGGAGATGGAGAGATACAGAGAAGAGAAGAGGAGAGGAGGCAGAGGGAGATGGAGAGATACAGAGGAGAGAGAGAAGAGGAGGCAGAGGGAGATGGAGAGATACAGAGGAGAGAGAGAAGAGGAGAAGAAAGAAGGCAGAGGGAGATGGAGAGATACAGAGAAGAGAAGAGGAGAGGAGGCAGAGGGAGATGGAGGGATACAGAGGAGAGAGAGAAGAGGAGAGGAGAGGAGGCAGAGGGAGATGGAGAGATACAGAGGAGAGGGAGAAGAGGAGAAGAAAGAAGGCAGAGGGAGATGGAGGGATACAGAGGAGAGAGAAGAGGAGAGGAGAGGAGGCAGAGGGAGATGGAGGGATACAGAGGAGAGAGAGAAGAGGAGAGGAGAGGAGGCAGAGGGAGATGGAGAGATACAGAGAAGAGAAGAGGAGGCAGAGGGAGATGGAGAGATACAGAGAAGAGAGAGAAGAAAGAGGAGAGGGAGGCAGAGGGAGATGGAGATACAGAGAAGAGAGAGAAGAGGAGGCAGAGGGAGATGGAGAGATACAGAGAGCGAAGAGGAGAGGAGGCAGAGGGGAGATGGAGAGATACAGAGAAGAGGAGAGGAGGCAGAGGGAGATGGAGGGATACAGAGAAGAAAGAGGAGAGGAGGCAGAGGGAGATGGAGGATACAGAGAAGAAAGAGAGAGGAGGCAGAGGGAGATGGAGAGATACAGAGAAGAAAGAGGAGAGGAGGCAGAGGGAGATGGAGGGATACAGAGAAGAAAGAGGAGAGGGAGGCAGAGGGAGATGGAGGGATACAGAGAAGAAAGAGGAGAGGAGGCAGAGGGAGATGGAGGGATACAGAGAAGAAAGAGGAGAGGAGGCAGAGGGAGATGGAGGGATACAGAGAAGAAAGAGGAGAGGAGGCAGAGGAGATGGAGGGATACAGAGAAGAAAGAGGAGAGGAGGCAGAGGGAGATGGAGAGATACAGAGAAGAAAGAGGAGAGGAGGCAGAGGGAGATGGAGGGATACAGAGAAGAGAGAGACGAAAGAGGAGAGGAGGCAGAGGGAGATGGAGAGATACAGAGGAGAGAGAAGAGGAGAGGAGGCAGAGATGGAAAGGAGAGAAAGAGGAGAGAGAGATGGAGAGGAAGCGGAGAGAAAGAAAGAGGAGAGGAGGCAGAGATGGAGAGGAGAGAAAGAGGAGAGAGAGATGGAGAGGAGAGAAAGAAAGAGGACAGGAGAGAGTATTCTCACTGTGTTATGGATGGGGGGGTTATATTAAATTGTAGATCAAAAGTTCACCAGTCATGGCAATGTTATAGTCTATTAAGAAACACTGTTTAGAAAGCTAAGCTCTACATCCCGTCCTTGCTGAGTTGAGAGAGAAGAAACAGAAGAGGAGAGACAGTAGAGACAGGAGAGTAGAGACAGGAGAGTAGAGACCGGAGAGTAGAGACAGGAGAGTAGAGTAGAGAGAGTAGAGTAGAGACAGGAGAGTAGAGACAGTAGAGTAGAGACAGGAGAGTAGAGACAGGAGAGTCGAGAAAGGAGAGTAGAGACAGTAGAGTAGAGACCGGAGAGTAGAGACGGGAGAGTAGCGACAGTAGAGTAGAGACAGGAGAGTAGAGACGGGAGAGTAGAGACAGGAGAGTAGAGACAGGAGAGTAGAGACAGTAGAGTAGAGACAGTAGAGTAGAGACAGGAGAGTAGAGACCGGAGAGTAGAGACAGGAGAGACGGTAGAGTAGAGACAGGAGAGTAGAGACAGGAGAGACGGTAGAGTAGAGACAGGAGAGACGGTAGAGTAGAGACAGGAGAGTAGAGACAGTAGAGTAGCGACAGTAGAGTAGAGACAGGAGATTAGAGACATGAGAGACGGTAGAGTAGAGACAGGAGAGTAGAGAGGGGAGAGTAGAGACAGGAGAGTAGAGACACTAGAGTAGAGACAGTAGAGTAGAGACAGGAGAGTAGAGACAGGAGAGTAGAGACCGGAGAGTAGAGACAGGAGAGACGGTAGAGTAGAGACAGGAGAGTAGAGACAGTAGAGTAGCGACAGTAGAGTAGAGACAGGAGAGAGTAGAGACAGGAGAGTAGAGACAGGAGAGTAGAGACAGTAGAGTAGAGAGACAGGAGAGTAGAGACAGGAGAGTAGAGACAGGAGAGTAGAGACAGTAGAGTAGCGACAGTAGAGTAGAGACAGGAGAGTAGAGACAGGAGTAGAGACAGTAGAGTAGAGACAGTAGAGTAGAGACAGGAGAGTAGAGACAGGAGAGACGGTAGAGTAGAGACGGGAGAGTAGAGACGGAGAGTAGAGACCGGAGAGTAGAGACAGGAGAGTAGAGACAGGAGAGTAGAGACAGGAGAGTAGAGACAGGAGAGACGAGTAGAGACAGGAGAGTAGAGACAGGAGAGTAGAGACAGTAGAGTAGAGACAGTAGAGTAGAGACAGGAGAGTAGAGAGAGTAGAGTAGAGAGAGTAGAGACCGTAGAGACAGGAGAGTAGAGACAGGAGAGTAGAGACCGGAGAGTAGAGACAGGAGAGTAGAGTAGAGAGAGAGTAGAGTAAGTAGCGACAGTAGAGTAGAGACAGGAGAGTAGAGACAGGAGAGTCGACAGGTAGAGTAGAGAGAGTAGAGACAGTAGAGTAGAGACCGGAGAGTAGAGACGGAGAGTAGAGACAGGAGAGTAGAGACAGGAGACGGTAGAGTAGAGACGGAGAGTAGAGACAGGAGAGTAGAGACAGTAGAGAAAGAGACAGTAGAGTAGAGACAGGAGAGAGAGACAGAGGAGAGTAGAGACAGGAGAGAGTAGAGACAGGAGAGAGACAGGGAGAGTAGAGACAGGAGAGACAGTAGAGACGGAGAGTAGAGACAGAGAGAGAGTAGAGACAGTAGAGTAGAGACAGGAGAGACAGGAGAGACAGGGAGAGAGAGACAGTAGAGAGACAGTAGAGTAGAGACAGGAGAGTAGAGACAGGAGAGAGACAGGAGAGTAAGAGACAGGAGAGTAGAGACAGGAGAGAGAGTAGAGACAGGAGAGTAGAGACAGAGAGTAGAGACAGGAGAGTAGAGACAGGGAGTAGAGACAGGAGAGACGGTAGAGCAGAGACAGGAGAGTAGAGACAGTAGAGTAGAGACAGTAGAGTAGAGACAGGAGATTAGAGACATGAGAGACGAGTAGAGTAGAGACAGGAGAGTAGAGACAGGGAGAGTAGAGACAGGAGAGTAGAGACAGTAGAGAAGAGACAGTAGAGTAGAGACAGGAGAGTAGAGACAGAGAGAGAGTAGAGACAGGAGAGACCGGAGAGTAGAGACAGGAGAGTAGAGACAGTAGAGTAGAGACAGGAGAGTAGAGACAGGAGAGTAGAGACAGGAGAGTAGAGACAGTAGAGTAGAGACAGTAGAGTAGAGACAGGAGAGTAGAGAGGAGAGACAGTAGAGTAGAGACAGGAGAGTAAAGACAGGAGAGTAGAGACAGGAGAGTAGAGACAGTAAGAGTAGAGACAGGAGAGTAGAGACAGGAGAGTAGAGACAGAGGGAGAGTAGAGACCGGAGAGTAGAGACAGGAGAGACAGGAGAGAGAGTAAAGAGAGTAGAGACGGAGAGTAGAGACAGGAGAGAGTAGAGACAGGAGAGAGACAGGGAGAGACATGAGAGTAGAGACAGGAGAGTAGAGACAGGAGAGTAGAGACAGGAGAGTAGAGAGGGGGTAGAGTAGAGACAGGAGAGTAGAGACGGAGAGTAGAGACAGGAGAGTAGAGACAGTAGAGTAGCGACAGTAGAGTAGAGACAGGAGAGTAGAGACGGGAGAGTAGAGACGGGAGAGTAGAGACGGGAGAGTAGAGACAGGAGAGTAGAGACAGGAGAGTAGAGACAGTAGAGTAGCGACAGTAGAGTAGAGACAGGAGAGTAGAGACTGTAGAGTAGAGACAGGAGAGTAGAGACAGGAGAGTAGAGACAGGAGAGTAGAGACAGGAGAGAGAGACAGATGGAGAGTAGAGACAGGAGAAGTAGAGACAGTAGGGGGAGAGTAGAGACAGGAGAGAGTGAGAGTAGAGACAGGAAAGTAGAGAGTAGAGACAGTAGAGTAGAGACAGGAGAGTAGAGACAGGAGAGACGGTAGAGTAGAGACGGGAGAGTAGAGACGGGAGAGTAGAGATGGGAGAGTAGAGACAGGAGAGTAGAGACAGGAGAGTAGAGACAGGAGAGTAGAGACAGGAGAGTAGAGACCAGAGAGTAGAGACAGGAGAGTAGAGACGGGAGAGTAGAGACGTGAGAGTAGAGACAGGAAAGTAGAGACATGAGAGATGGTAGAGTAGAGACAGGAGAGTAGAGACAGGAGAGTAGAGACAGGAGAGTAGAGACAGGAGAGTAGAGACGGGAGAGTAGAGACATAGAAGAGGAGAGAGTAGAGACAGTAGAGTAGAGACAGGAGAGTAGAGACAGGAGAGTAGAGACGGGAGAGTAGAGACGGGAGAGTAGAGACGGGAGAGTAGAGACAGGAGAGTAGAGACATGAGAGTAGAGACAGGAGAGTAGAGACAGGAGAGTAGAGACCAGGAGTAGAGACAGGAGAGTAGGGGAGAGTAGAGAGACAGGAGAGTAGAGACGGGAGAGTAGAGACAGGAGAGTAGAGACAGTAGAGTAGAGACAGAGAGTAGAGACAGGAGAGTAGAGACAGGAGAGTAGAGACGGGAGAGTAGAGACAGGAGACAGAGAGTAGAGACAGGAGAGTAGAGACAGGAGAGTAGAGACAGGAGAGACGGTAGAGTAGAGACAGGAGAGTAGAGACAGTAGAGTAGAGACAGGAGAGTAGAGACAGGAGAGTAGAGACAGGAGAGTAGAGACAGTAGAGTAGCGACAGTAGAGTAGAGACAGGAGAGTAGAGACAGTAGAGTAGCGACAGTAGAGTAGAGACAGTAGAGTAGAGACAGTAGAGTAGAGACAGGAGAGTAGAGACAGGAGAGAGACAGGAGAGACGGTAGAGTAGAGACGGGAGAGTAGAGACAGGAGAGTAGAGACGGGAGAGTAGAGACAGGAGGAGACAGGAGAGTAGAGACCGAGAGTAGAGACAGGAGAGTAGAGACAGTAGAGTAGAGACCAGAGAGTAGAGACAGGAGAGTAGAGACAGGAGAGTAGAGACAGAGAGACGGTAGAGTAGAGACGGGAGAGTAGAGACCAGGAGAGTAGAGACAGTAGAGTAGCGACAGTAGAGTAGAGACAGGAGAGTAGAGACGGGAGAGTAGAGACGGGAGAGTAGAGACGGGAGAGTAGAGACAGGAGAGTAGAGACAGGAGAGTAGAGACAGGAGAGTAGAGACCAGAGAGTAGAGACAGGAGAGTAGAGACAGGAGAGTAGAGACGGGAGAGTAGAGACGGGAGAGTAGAGACGTGAGAGTAGAGACAGGAAAGTAGAGACATGAGAGATGGTAGAGTAGAGACAGGAGAGTAGAGACAGGAGAGTAGAGACCGGAGAGTAGAGACGGGAGAGTAGAGACGGGAGAGTAGAGACAGGAGAGTAGAGACAGGAGAGTAGAGACAGGAGAGTAGAGCCGGGAGAGTAGAGACAGTAGAGTAGAGACCGTAGAGTAGAGACAGTAGAGTAGAGACAGGAGAGTAGAGACAGGAAAGTAGACACATGAGAGACGGTAGAGTAGAGACAGTAGAGTAGAGACGGGAGAGTAGAGACGGGAGAGTAGAGACAGGAGAGTAGAGACAGGAGAGTAGAGATGGGAGAGTAGAGACAGGAGAGTAGAGACAGGAGAGTAGAGACCGAGAGTAGAGACGGGAGAGTAGAGACGGAGAGTAGAGACAGGAGAGTAGAGAGAGGAAAGTAGAGACAGGAGAGACGGTAGAGTAGAGACAGTAGAGTAGAGATGGGAGAGTAGAGACAGGAGAGTAGAGACAGGAGAGTAGAGACAGGAGATTAGAGACATGAGAGACGGTAGAGTAGAGACAGTAGAGTAGAGACAGGAGAGTAGAGACCGAGAGTAGAGACAGGAGAGTAGAGACAGGAGAGTAGAGACGGGAGAGTAAAGACAGGAGAGTAGAGACAGGAGAGTAGAGACAGGAGAATAGAGACAGGAGAGTAGAGACAGGACAGTAGAGACAGGAAAGTAGAGACAGTAGAGTAGAGACAGGAGAGTAGAGACGGAGAGTAGAGATGGGAGAGTAGAGACGGGAGAGTAGAGACAGGAGAGTACAGACAGGAGAGATGGTAGAGTAGAGACAGGAGAGTAGAGACCGGAGAGTAGAGACCGGAGAGTAGAGACAGGAGAGTAGAGACAGGAGAGTAGAGACGGGAGAGTAGAGACAGGACAGTAGAGACAGGAAAGTAGAGACAGTAGAGTAGAGACAGGAGAGTAGAGACAGGAGAGTAGAGACAGGAAAGTAGGTACAGGAGAGACGGTAGAGTAGAGACAGGAGAGTAGAGACAGGACAGTAGAGACAGGGAAGTAGAGACAGTAGAGTAGAGACAGGAGAGTAGAGACAGGAGAGTAGAGACAGGAGAGTAGAGACCGGAGAGTAGAGACGGTAGAGTAGAGACAGGAGAGTAGAGACTGGAGAGTAGAGACCCGGAGAGTAGAGACAGTAGAGTAGAGACAGGAGAGTAGAGACCAGAGAGTAGAGACAGGACAGTAGAATGAACGTCAGGTGATGGTGTCCTTCAGAGAGGTGATGGTGTCCTTCAGAGAGGTGATGGTGTCCTTCAGAGAGGTGATGATATCCTTCAGAGAGGTGATGATATCCTTCAGAGAGGTGATGATGTCCTTCAGAGAGGTGATGGTGTCCTTCAGAGAGGTGATGGTATCCTTCAGAGAGGTGATGGTGTCCTTCAGAGAGGTTATGTGGTGTCCTTCAGAGAGGTGATGGTGTCCTTCAGAGAGGTGATGGTGTCCTTCAGAGAGGTGATGGTGTCCTTCAGAGAGGTGATGGTGTCCTTCAGAGAGGTGATGGTATCCTTCAGAGAGGTGATGTTGTCCTTCAGAGAGGTGATGGTATCCTTCAGAGAGGTGATGGTGTCCTTCAGAGAGGTGATGGTGTCCTTCAGAGAGGTGATGGTGTCCTTCAGAGAGGTGATGATATCCGTCAGAGGGGTGATGATATCCTTCAGAGAGGTGATGGTGTCCTTCAGAGAGGTGATGGTGTCCTTCAGAGAGGTGATGGTGTCCTTCAGAGAGGTGATGATATCCTTCAGAGAGGTGATGGTGTCCTTCAGAGAGGTGATGGTGTCCTTCAGAGAGGTGATGATATCCTTCAGAGAGGTGATGATATCCATCAGAGAGGTGATGATATCCTTCAGAGAGGTGATGGTGTCCTTCAGAGAGGTGATGGTGTCCTTCAGAGAGGTGATGGTGTCCTTCAGAGAGGTGATGGTGTCCTTCAGAGAGGTGATGGTTTCCTTCAGAGAGGTGATGGTGTCCTTCAGAGAGGTGATGGTGTCCTTCAGAGAGGTGATGGTGTCCTTAAGAGAGGTTATGGTGTCCAACAGCAGAAAGATCACCAGGACATGAAGCGTATAGCGTTTGTGAGGTATTATAATTTTGTGTTTTTTTTTTTTACTCTGTGACTGCTCATGTTATAATTGGGGTTTTACTGTGAAATGCATATGTAACGGATGTGAAACGGCTAGCTTAGTTAGCGGTGGTACGCGCTAAATAGCGTTTCAATCGGTGACGTCACTTGCTCTGAGACCTTGAAGTAGTAGTTCCCCTTGGTAACGATGCTTCGTGGGTGACTGTTGTTGATGTGTGCAGAGGGTCCCTGGTTCGCGCCCGGGTATGGGCGAGGGGACGGTCTAAAGTTATACTGTTACACATCATGTTTTCCTGTGTGATTCCCCAAGAGTTTACCTCTCTTTTCTCCCAGCAGGAATGGAGTCCAATTCCCAGACAACATCTCAGGAACTGCTCATTCCTAATGACGTAAGTACAGCTAGCAATACTTTGTCTGCTACGTAGGAAATATTGCCACATAACAATCCTGAACAATATTATTCAGTCAGACACCCGCCTACTACTCATTCCAGAGCTGTCCTCTGTTCTCTGATTCATTCCAATATTGCCTCTAAACCCAACGGGCAAAACTGGGCTTGGAGTGTTGAAATGACTTCGTACTGATGTCACCTCTCTCTTTCTCTCTCTCTCTCTCTCTCTCTCTCTCTCTCTCTCTCTCTCTCGTTATCTCTCTGTCTCTCTCTTGCCCTCCCTCCCTCCTTCTTTCATGGCTCTCTGTCCATATGTCTGTTCTATGAGTTAGAACTACATCCACTCATGTTGTTTGTCAAATTGAAAGGCTCTGGGCTGTCAAAACAGAACAGTAAATAAAGCAACCAAATGGCTTTCAACTGAGCCCTCTTTCCACACAATAAAGTACAGCTCACCCCAGCCCAGGACAGCCTTCCCCTGTTCAGCCCAGCCCAGGACAGCCTTCCCCTGTTCAGCCCAGCCCAGGACAGCCCTCCCCTGTTCAGCCCAGCCCAGGACAGCCCTCCCCTGTTCAGCCCAGCCCAGGACAGCCCTCCCCTGTTCAGCCCAGCCCAGGACAGCCTTCCCCTGTTTAGTCCAGCCCAGGACAGCCCTCCCCTGCCTAGCCCAGCCTAGGCTTCACTACCCAATTCCCTCCACAGCCCCCCAGCTCAGCCCTTTCCCAGTCCCTGCCCATCCCCAGCCCCTCTCCAGCCCCTCCCCTGCCCCTCCCCAGCCCAACTCAGCATGGCCCAGCCCCTCCCCTGCCCCTCCCCAGCCCAACTCAGCATGGCCCAGCCCCTCCCCTGCCCCTCTCCAGCCCAACTCAGCATGGCCCAGCATAGACCCAGCATAGACTCTAGAGGTGGGGGAAGTAGCAGGACATAGTGTGGGGGAGGGGGGGGGACACATACTTTAGACATGAGACAGAGCCAGAGCATGGGGCTTCCCAAACAAATTCCACCAGCCACTGATATCACCACCCAACACTCCTGGAGAAGTGCCCTGATATGCTGGCCTTTGTTATTTCTGTCCCTAGATGTCAGAAGGAAGGACTGCATGGTTCTGAAGTTTACCCTAGTCATCCATCCTACATAGCTGCCAGGGCAGGGAGGATGAGGATGAACGTCAGGACAGGGAGGATGAGGATAAACGTCAGGACAGGATGAACGTCAGGACAGGATGAACGTCAGGGCAGAATAAACGTCAGGGAAGGATGAACATCAGGACAGGGAGGATGAGGATAAACGTCAGGGCAGGATGAACGTCAGGACAGGATGAACGTCAGGGCAGGATAAATGTCAGGGCAGGATAAACGTCAGGACAGGATGAACGTCAGGGCAGGACGAACGTCAGGACAGGATGAACGTCAGGGCAGGATAAATGTCAGGGCAGGATAAACGTCAGGACAGGATGAACGTCAGGGCAGGACGAACGTCAGGACAGGATGAACGTCAGGACAGGATAAACGTCAGGACAGGATGAACGTCAGGACAGGATAAATGTCAGGGCAGGATGAACGTCAGGACAGGATGAACGTCAGGGCAGGACGAACGTCAGGGCAGGATGAACATCAGGGCAGGATAAACGTCAGGGCAGGACGAACGTCAGGGCAGGATGAACATCAGGGCAGGATAAACATCAAGGCAGGATAAACGTCAGGGCAGGACGAACGTCAGGGCAGGGAAGATGAGGATGAACGTCTATCTAAAATGAAAGGAGGGGTGTGGATTTTAGGTCTGTGTTTCAAGTCATTGTAATTGAGACTCTGCATATATATATAATAATAATATATAATATATAGACAAGGAGACAGGATGAACGTCAGGACAGACAAGGAGACAGCGTTACTTTTTGTCCCACGTTGTTAATAATCGTCTGTGTCTGAAAATGTTTCTAGTTATCAAATCCTTGCTTTCGGCCGTCCTTGTTTCCTCAATTCCTCTCAAAGCTCATTGTAGGTCGTAAGTCAGAGGAAGGGACCTTGGATCCTCTCCTCCAATAGGCTTTGAGAGAAAAACGAAAGAACAGAAGAAGGATTTGAGGGATGGTAACGCAGCCATTGTTTGGCATTCTGTCATTGTGTTTCCGTGGACTTCTATTACAGATTCAATGTTCTAACGTGTGTCAAAACCTTGATGGATAAAGTTTCTAATCGTGTTCTATAAGGTCGCAAACTCAATGTCTCTCCACCAAACCCCCTTTCTATCAGAAGGAGAACAATATGAATAGGAATAAGGTAGAGAGGGAATGAGAGAGGGAACGAGGAGAAAGAGAGAGAGTGGGAAAGATTGGGGAGTGAGAGAGAGAGAGAGAGAGACAGAGAGAGAGAGACAGAGAGAGAGAGAGAGAGAGAGAGAGAGAGAGAGAGAGAGAGAGAGAGACAGAGAGAGAGAGACAGAGAGAGAGAGAGAGAGAGAGAGAGAGACTGGAGCACAGAGGCATTGAGACAATAAGCCCGACAGGCACGCGCTGCTGAGAATGTCCTAAAGGCCTGGAGGGGCTTTATTTTTTGGGGGGGCTGTGCGTGTGTGTGTGCGTGTGTGTGTGTGTCCACCATCTCCACATCATAAGCCGTTTCACATTACAAGTGCAGCAGGGAATCCGCCCAAAATAACCTCGTTTTTTTCCACCTATATTAACATCAGGATGAGATCAACTGAGTCCTGTGCTATACGGTAATATGGGGACAGGTTGGGAGCTAACAGTCACACAGACAGAGTGGTTTTGACCTGGTACTTGTCTGTGGGCACTAGCTTAGTCCCCCAAATAATCAGCAGGCCATTAATAGACCACAGTGGGGGAAAGGAGGGGAGAGAGGAGAGGAGGGAGGGAGGGAGGCAGAGGGAGAGAGGGAAGGAGGATGGGAGAGAGAGGAGAGGAGGGAGGGAGGCAGAGGGGGGGAAGGAGGATGGGAGAAGGACGGAGGGAGGGAGAGAGGAGCGGCGAGAAGATAGCGAGTGAGGAGACAACAAAAGGAGATGAAAAGGAGGTCTGTCCTTTAGCTCAGCATGCCGACCTGCCAACACATCCATGTTGGTGTCACTTCATCACTGTCCAGGCCTCAGACATGACAGGGAGTCTTGCATCCCAAATGGAACCCTATTCCCTATATAGTGCACTACTTTAGACCAGAGCCCTATGGAACCCTATTCCCTACATAGTGCACTACTTTAGACCAGAGCCCTATGGAACCCTATTCCCTATATAGTAAACTACTTTAGACCAGAGCCCTATGGAACCCTATTCCCTACATAGTACACTACTTTTGATCAGAGCCCTATGAGTCCTGGTAAAAAGTAGTGAACTACATAGGGAATAGGGTGTCATTTGAGACACAGAGACATAGGGCTCTCTCTAGATCAGGGGCCTCACTCCTGACATCAGGGCCCCCTCTCTCTACAAAGGCCCTCTGCCCTGACACTGACGCTGTACGGGGCTTCCTCTCAGACCTGGGTTCAAATAACCTTTTTGAAATCTTTTTTTTTTGTTATTTCAAATAGTGAAATATCTGGGCTTGACTGGCACCAATGAGAACAATAGAGTAGTTGCAAATGTTGCAAAAACCTCTCACGCACCTGGCAGCTGGCACTCTAATTAGACTAGATCACTCCGGTTAGACTAGATCACTCCGGTTATATTAGATCACTCCGGTTAGACTAGATCACTCCGGTTAGATGAGATCACTCCGGTTAGACTAGATCACTCCGGTTAGACTAGATCACTCCGGTTAGACTAGATCACTCCGGTTAGACTATTTTTTTTTCCTCACCTTGATTTAACCAGGTAGGCTAGTTGAGAACAAGTTCTCATTTACAACTGCGACTTGGCCAAGATAAAGCCAAGCAGCGCGACAAAAACAACAAGAACCGAGTTACACATAAACAAACGTACAGTCAATAACAAAAATAAATAAATAGAAAAAATAGAAAAGTCTATGTAGAAGAGTAGGGAGGTAAAGGCAATAAATCGGCCATAGAGGCAAAAATAATTACAAAATTAATTACAATTTAGCATTAACACTGTGGGGATGGATGTGCAATTAGAGATACTGAGGCGCAAAAGAGCAAGAGGGTAAGTAATAATATGGGGATGTTGGGTGGGCTATTTACAGATGGGCTGTGTACAGGTGCATTGATGGGCTCTGACAGCTGGTGCTTAATGTTAGAGAGGGAGATATGAGTCTCCAGCTTCAGTGATTTTTGCACATACGTTCCAGTCATTGGCAGGAAGGAAAGGCGGCCAAAGGAAGTGTTGGCTTTGGAGATGACCAGTGAAATATACCTGCTGGAGCGCATGCTACGAGTGGGTGGGACTAGATCACTCAAGTTAGACTAGATCAAACACTACAAGAATTTGAAATATTTCAAAATGGTACTTGTCAGGTCTGGTCCTGATCTCTGACACTGGGCTTGGCTGTCTTTGACAGATCCCCGTATCTATGCCCTCTGCTGTCTCTGAGAATAACCAGACCAGAGAACACACACACACCAGAGAAACACACAGGGGGACACAGCAGAACCAGACTACAGGAACACTAGACGATCCCAGAGCAGAGACAGGAAGATGAGAACCCATAGACAGGACACAGCAGAACCAGACTACAGGAACACTAGACGATCCCAGAGCAGAGACGGGAAGATGAGTCAGGCTGCAGAACCTGTTGTAGTTTAAGTTGAGAGCTGTGATATATTGTTCCAAACAAGACTAGTGATTATTTAAAAATATATATATTTAACCTTAACCTTTAACCTTTAACCTATTTAACTAGGCAAGTCAATTAAGAACAAATTCTTATTTACACTACCAAAAGACAAAAGGCCTTCTACGGCGACGGGGGCTGGGATTAAAAAAAATATTAAAAATAAAAATATAGAACAAAACACACATCACGACAAGAGAGACACCACTCCACTACATAAAGAGAGACCTAAGACGACAACATAGCAAGGCAGCAACACATGACAACAAAGCATGGAAACAACACAACATAACAACAGCATGGTAGCAACACAGCATGGTAGCAACACAATATAACAACAACATGGTAGCAACACAATATAACAACAACATGGTAGCATCACAATATAACAACAACATGGTAGCAACACAACATAACAACAGCATGGTAGCAACACAGCATGGTAGCAACACAACATAACAACAACATGGTAGCAACACAACATGGTAGCAACACAATATAACAACAACATGGTAGCAAAACAATATAACAACAACATGGTAGCAACACAACATAACAACAGCATGGTAGCAACACAGCATGGTAGCAACACAACATAACAACAACATGGTAGCAACACAACATGACAACAACATGGTAGCAACACAATATAACAACAACATGGTAGAAACACAATATAACAACGACATGGTAGCACACAACATAACAACAACATGGTAGTAACACAATATAACAACAACATGGTAGCATCACAACATAACAACAACATGGTAGCAACACAATATAACAACAACATGGTAGCAACACAATATAACAACAACATGGTAGCAACACAATATAACAACAACATGGTAGCATCACAACATAACAACAACATGGTAGCAACACAACATAACAACAACATGGTAGCAACACAATATAACAACAACATGGTAGCAACACAATATAACAACAACACGGTAGCAACACAACATAACAACATGGTAGCAACACAACATAACAACAACATCGTAGCAACACAACATGGTAGCAGCACAAAACATGGTACAAACATTATTGGGCACAGAAGCATCACAACTGTCAGTAAGAGTGTCCATAATTGAGTCTTTGAATGAAGAGCTGGAGATAAAACTGTCCAGTTTGAGTGTTTGTTGCAGCTCGATCCAGTCGCTAGCTGCAGTGAACTGAAGAGAGGAACGACCCAGGGATGTGTGTGCTTTGAAGACCTTTAACAGAATGTGACTGGCAGAATGGGTGTTGTGTGTGGAGGAGGAGGGCTGCAGTAGATGTCTCAGATAGGGGGGAGTGAGGCCTAACAGGGTTTTATAAATAAGCATCAACCAGGGGGTTTTGCGACGGGTACACAGAGATGACCAGTTTACAGAGGAGTACAACCATTAATGGATAGATGACACTGTTGGCTTCAATCATTCAGTGACCAGTTTATTAGGTCAGCCACAATCACTCAGTGACCAGTTTATTAGGTCAGCCACAATCACTCAGTGACCAGTTTATTAGGTCAGCCACAATCACTCAGTGGCCAGTTTATTAGGTCAGCCACAATCACTCAGTGACCAGTTTATTAGGTCAGCCACAATCACTCAGTGACCAGTTTATTAGGTCAGCCACAATCACTCAGTGACCAGTTTATTAGATCAGCCACAATCACAGTGTGAATTCTTTGGGGCATAGAAACGTTGCTTAATCGCCATCATGGGACCTCCCACACCATTGCACCACCGCCACCAGCCTGTACCGTTGACACCAGGCAGGATGGGGTCATGGACTCATGTCGCTTAAGTCAAATCCTGACTCTGCCATCAGCATGACGCAACAGGAACCGAGATTCGTCTGGAACAAGGCAATGTTTTTCCACTTCTCAATTGTTCAGTGTTGGAGTCGCTTCTTCTTGTTTTTAGCTGATAGGAGTGGAACCTGGTGTGGTGGTCTGCTGTCAATAGCCCATCTGTGACATTCTCTTTCAACATCAACCATCAACGAGCTATTTTCGTCCACAGGACTGCAGCTGACTGGATGTTTGTTTGTCGCACCGTTCTCTGTAAACCCTCGACACTGTCGTGTGTGGAAAGCCCAGGAGGCCTGGCTGTTTCTGAGACACTGTCGTGTGTGAAAAGCCCAGGAGGCCCGCTGTGTCTGAGACACTGTCGTGCGTGAAAAGCCCAGGAGGCCTGGCTGTTTCTGAGACACTGTCGTGCGTGAAAAGCCCAGGAGGCCTGGCTGTGTCTGAGACACTGTTGTGCGTGAAAAGCCCAGGAGGCCTGGCTGTTTCTGAGACACTGTCGTGTGTGAAAAGCCCAGGAGGCCCGCTGTGTCTGAGACACTGTCGTGCGTGAAAAGCCCAGGAGGCCTGGCTGTTTCTGAGACACTGTCGTGCGTGAAAAGCCCAGGAGGCCCGGTGTTTCTGAGACACTGTCGTGCGTGAAAAGCCCAGGAGGCCTGGCTGTTTCTGAGACACTGTCGTGCATGAAAAGCCCAGGAGGCCTGGCTGTTTCTGAGACACTGCAACCGGCGAACATTCCACGCTCAAACTCACTTACGTCACTCGTTCTGACCATTCTAAAGTTCAATCAAACAGTAACTGAATGCCTTGATGCCTGTCTGCCTGCTTTATATAGCAAGCCACTGTTACGTGACTCACTGTTTGTAAGAGTGATCAATTTTTTTTTGTGAACGGGATGATGTACCTAATAAACTGGCCACTGAGTGTATACTTACAATACAAACAATGAACTCACTGTACTGTAAGTCGCTTGTGATAAAGTGTCTGCCAAAAAGCGATTAGATTTGAATGTAGCTAAGCCACTACTAGTCACATGCTATCCCTCATTTTACATTTCTGCTGTTTGTTTCCGATTGCATTTCTATTACCCACTGAACAGAAACACTAGTCCAACCCACTGAACAGAAACACTAGTCCAACCCACTGAACAGAAATACTAGTCCAACCCACTGAACAGAAATACTAGTCCAACCCACTGAACAGAAACACTAGTCTGACTCACTGAACAGAATCACTATCACTGAACAGAAACACCAGTCTGACTCACTGAACAGAAACATTAGTCTGACTCACTGAACAGAAATACTAGTCTGACTCACTGAACAGAATCACTAGTCTGACTCACTGAACAGAAACACTAGTCTGACTCACTGAACAGAAACACTAGTCTGACTCACTGAACAGAATCACTAGTCTGACTCACTGAACAGAATCACTATCACTGAACAGAAACACCAGTCTGACTCACTGAACAGAAACACTAGTCTGACTCACTAAACAGAAACACTAGTCTGACTCACTGAACAGAATCACTATCACTGAACAGAAACACCAGTCTGACTCACTGAACAGAAACACTAGTCTGACTCACTGAACAGAAACACTAGTCTGACTCACTGAACAGAAACACTAGTCTGACTCACTGAACAGAAATACTAGTCTTACTCACTGAACAGAAACACCAGTCTGACTCACTGAACAGAAACACTAGTCTGACTCACTAAACAGAAACACTAGTCTGACTCACTGAACAGAATCACTAGTCTGACTCACTGAACAGAAACACTATCACTGAACAGAAACACCAGTCTGACTCACTGAACAGAAATACTAGTCTGACTCACTGAACAGAAACACTAGTCTGACTCACTGAACAGAAACACTAGTCTGACTCACTGAACAGAAACACTAGTCTGACTCACTGAACAGAATCACTATCACTGAACATAAACACTAGTCTGACTCACTGAACATAAACACTAGTCTGACTCACTGAACAGAAACACTAGTCTGACTCGTGTCCAGGAAGCAAATACACTTGTGAAGGTACCTTGGTAAGAAATCAATAGTCACTTACCTTCCAGGGGTATAGGCAAGGGATCTATGGGCTGTAGCAGTTAGAGTAGCTGGATGTAGTGTACAGATTGACTACTGGTATTCTTTACAAGGTATTGGAATTGACCCCTGATTTCGAAGGTTATTAGCTTTTCCTTGGTAGATGTGTTATGCGCTGAGACACAACCTGTAGGGATTGGAGGGAGGGCATGTTTTTAAACCACGCTCAAGACAATGTTTCCATTATACACAAAATTTTACATTATTTTTAATCTACAGTGCATTCGGAAAGTATTCAGACCACTTGAATTTTTCTACATTTTGTTACGTTACAGCCTTTTTCTAAAATGGATGTTAAAAAAATGTAAAAACCCAACTATTCTCTGCAGTCTACACAGAATATCCCATAATGACAAAGCGAAAACAGTTTTTTTGAAAATGTTGCTAATTTATTAAAAATAAAAAGCAGAAATACCTTATTTACATAAGTATTCAGACACTTTGCTATGAGACTCGAAATTGAGCTCAGGTGCACACCTGACAGTGCATGTCAGAGAAAAAAAAACAAGTCATGAGGTCGAAGGAATTGTCCTTAGAGCTCCAAGACAGGATTGTGTTGAGGCACAGATCTGGGGAAAGGTTCAAAAAAATGTCTGTAGCATTCAAGGTCCCCTAGAACCTAGTGGCCTCCATCATTCTTAAATGGAAGAAGTTTGGAACCACCAAGACTCTTCCTAGAGCTGGCCGCCCGGCCAAACTGAGCAATAGGGGCAGAAGGGCTTTTGTCAGGGAGGTGACCAAGAACCTGATGGTCTCTGACAGAGCTCTAGAGTTCCTCTGTGGAGATGGGAGAACCTTCCAGAAGGACAACAATCTCTGCATCACTCCACCAATCAGGTCTTTATGGTAGAGTGGCCAGACGGAAGCCACTCCTTAGTAAAAGGCACATGACAGCCCGCTTGGAGTTTGCCAAAAGGCACCTAAAGACTCTCAGACCATGAGAAACAAGATTCTCCGATCTGATGAAACCAATAATGAAACCAATAATGAACTGAAAGTGTCACGTCTGGAGGAAACCTGGCACCATCCCTACGGTGAAGCATGGTGGTGGCAGCATTATGCTGTGAGGATGTGTTTCAGTAGCAGGGACTGGGAAACTAGTCAGATCGAGGGAAAGATGAACAGAGCAAAGTACAGAGAAATTCTTGATGAAAACCTGCTCCAGAGCGCTCAGGACCTCAGACTGGGGCGAAAGTTCACCTTCCAACAGGACAACAACCCAAAGCACACGGCCAAGACAACGCAGGAGTGGCTTTGGGACAAGTCTCTGAATGTCCTTGAGTGGCCCAGCCAGAGCCCAGACTTGAACCCAATTGAACATCTCTGGAGAGACTTGAAAATAGCTGTGCAGCAATGCTCTCTATCCAACCTGACAGAGCTTGAGAGGATCTGCAGAGAAGAATGGGAGAAACTCCCAAATACAGGTATGCCAAGCTTGTAGCGTCATACCCAAGAACATTCGAGGCTGTATTACTGCCAAAGGTGCTTCGACAAAGTACTGAGTAAAGGGTCTGAATACTTATGTAAATGTGATATTTCAGTTTCTTTTGTTTTATAGATTTCACAACAACAACAGGTGTTTTGCTTTGTCATCATTGGGTATTGTGTGTAGATTGATGAGATACATTTAAAAAAAAATGTATACATTTTGAATTTGGCTGTAATGTAACAAAATGTGGGAAAAAGTGGTCTGAATACTGAATGCACTGTACACTGTATATGTTGAAGAGGTGTACTGTATGTTTTATCCTGGGAAGTCACATTGACATTGCCATCTGTTTTTCAACTGTACCCTGGACATTTAGTATTGTCAACACAATACTTTGGGGTTTTAGTAATAAGGATGTGATCTGTCAAGTGTCTGGTGAAGCGTTCTCGTTTCTTCCCTCTCTCCTTGGCTTCATCATTGACCTGATCATCATCGGGCATCAGGGAACCAAGATCAAAACACACACAGGTCTCCTCCCACATTCTCACCTCCTCTCTCTCCCTCTCTCTCTCTCTCTTCAGCTCGTCGGCTCCATCATCGGGCGTCAGGGAACCAAGATCAAAACACACAGGTCTCCTCCCACATTCTCACCTCCTCTCTCTCTGCTCTCTCTCTCCTTCAGCTCGTCGGCTCCATCATCGGGTGTCAGGGAACCAAGATCAAAACACACACAGGTCTCCTCCCACATTCTCACCTCCTCTCTCTCTCCTCTCTCTCTCTCTCCTTCAGCTCGTCGGCTCCATCATCGGGCGTCAGGGAACCAAGATCAAAACACACACAGGTCTCCTCCCACATTCTCACCTCCTCTCTCTCTCCTCTCTCTCTCTCTCCTTCAGCTCGTCGGCTCCATCATCGGGCGTCAGGGAACCAAGATCAAAACACACACAGGTCTCCTCCCACATTCTCACCTCCTCTCTCTCTCCTCTCTCTCTCCTTCAGCTCGTCGGCTCCATCATCGGGCGTCAGGGAACCAAGATCAATGAGATCCGCCAGGCGTCAGGGGCTCAGATTAAGATAGGTAGCCAGCTGGACAGCACCAGTGATAGAGCCGTCACCATCACAGGGACCCCCATCTCTATCAACCTGGCCCAATACCTCATCACCTCCTGGTAAGACAAAGCTCTGCCACCACCGAGCACAGCACACAAGGCGTAGAGAGGGAGAGGGGAGGGAGAAGGAGGGAGGGGAGAGGGAGAGGAGAGAGGGAGGGAAGGGGAGGGGAGGGGAGGGGAGGGGGAGGGGAGGGAGGGGAGAGGGAGAGGAGAGGCATGGGAGAAGGAGGGAGGGAGAGAGGGAGGGAAGGGAGGGGAGGGGATAGGGAGGAGAGAGGGAGAGAGGGAGAGGGGAGGGAGAAGGAGGGAGGGGAGAGGGAGAGGAGAGGCATGGGAGAAGGAGGGAGGGAGAGAGGGAGGGAAGGGGAGGGGAGGGGAGGGATAGGGAGGAGAGAGGGAGAGGGGGAGGGAGAGGAGGGAGGGGAGAGGGAGAGGAGAGGCATGGGAGAAGGAGGGAGGGAGAGAGGGGAGGGAAGGGGAGGGGAGGGGAGGGGATAGGGAGGAGAGAGGGAGAGGGGAGGGAGAAGGAGGGAGGGGAGAGGGAGAGGAGAGGCATGGGAGAAGGAGGGAGGGAGGGAGAGAGGGAGGGAAGGGGAGGGGAGGGGATAGGGAGGAGAGAGGGAGAGAGGGAGAGGGGAGGGAGAAGGAGGGAGGGGAGAGGGAGAAGAGAGGCATGGGAGAAGGAGGGAGGGAGAGAGGGAGAGAAGGGGAGGGGAGGGGATAAGGAGGAGAGAGGGAGAGCGACAGACACATCACCATCACAGGAACAACCATCTCCATTAACTTAACCCAACACCACCTCCTGGTAAGAGAAAGCACAACCCCTCCCTCTCCCTCTCCCACCTCCTGGTAAGAGAAAGCACCACTCAGCAGGACAACAATATAAGCGATAAGATATAAGATGTGTACATTATCTTGTAGCCCCAGCAACTGGACCACTTCCTGGCAGTGCTTGAATTGGGCCGGTACACACTGGTAGAGAGTGCTGTTTGAGTCCAACACCTTATTGAATTGGCTCTAAAATATGTCTTACAATACTGTCAAACTAGAATGAGTACTGGCACCTTTTCATTACACTGGTCAGGTCACATGATTAGGAAAGAACCCTGGTCAGGTCACATGATCAGGAAAGAACCCTGGTCAGGTCACATGATTAGGAAAGAACCCTGGTCAGGTCACATGATCAATAAAGAACCCTGGTCAGGTCACATGATCAGGAAAGAACCCTGGTCAGGTCACATGATCAGGAAATAACCCTGGTCAGGTCACATGATTAGGAAAGAACCCTGGTCAGGTCACATGATCAGGAAAGAACCCTGGTCAGGTCACATGATCAGGAAATAACCCTGGTCAGGTCACATGATTAGGAAAGAACCCTGGTCAGGTCACATGATCAATAAAGAACCCTGGTCAGGTCACATGATCAGGAAAGAACCCTGGTCAGGTCACATGATCAGGAAATAACCCTGGTCAGGTAACATGATTAGGAAAGAACCCTGGTCAGGTCACATGATCAGGAAAGAACCCTGGTCAAGTCACATGATTAGGAAAGAACCCTGGTCAGGTCACATGATCAATAAAGAACCCTGGTCAGGTCACATGATCAGGAAAGAACCCTGGTCAGGTCACGCGATCAGGAAAGAAGCATGGCTCTAGATACTCATGTCTCCAGACTCAGTTCTACTGGTTCATGAGATAATCTTTAGACATTTATCTCCACAAATTACACATTTGAACAAAGGAGTTGTTGTACTGATGTTGCCAATTCATGTCTAAGTTCACTTACTACTGAGTGTTGGAGAGAGAGAAGACAACAACCCGGACTATTAGAAAACTACAACTGCAACACATTTGCATTAGGATACTAAAACTGTCAAGTACGACAATGATGCATTAACACACTGATTAAATACCTTATTTTTTAATCTTGTGATGATTAATTCACGTTGCGTGACTGCTCTCTGAGGACCTCTCGCCTCCGATCAACACAGCGACCAGAGCGTTAACAGTTCACTCGCCTCTTCCAGGTGTTGCATCTGACAGGTTAAAATGCCACATTTTGAACATACCCTATAAGTACGAAGTGCAACACATTGGGCTGTAGGGCTAGAAGGTTCCTACCATAACATTCCATCATTCTTCTATCCTAAAAAACACATTATAGCCATACTAATTACACAATCTACATGTTCTATTAGTAATTACACTATATGTGTAATTACACTATATTAGTAAGTAGTTACACATTGTATTCACACAGACAATACATTCACAATATGCAATATATTTATTTACATATTGACAAATGCAACATGTATAATCGAATCTTAAAATAATAAGGAAATTCCTAATGAACTTTGAACTCATTTGTTTCCCTTACCCAAGCCCCTACCCAAGCCATCACCCTGACTTATAGCATCCACTCCCCACATGAGAGTCCTAAAGACCCCCCCCTCCAGTAATCTGTTGCAACCTCCAGCAAAACACACATTTTTTTATCTCCTTTTATTTAATTTATTTAATTTGTACTTTCTTTAACATGTCTTTTATTTATTTAACCTTCTAACCCGTTTCCATCCGGTACTTCCTCCTTCCTCCTTTCCTCTTCCCTCGTCCCTCCCTCCCTCCCTCCCCCTCGCCTCCCTCCCTCCCTCCCCCTCTCCCTCCACCCCTCCTTCCCTCCTTCCCTCCTTTCATCTCTCCCTCCACCCCTCCCCTCTCCCCTCTCCTCCCTCCCTCCCTCACTCCCTCCCTCCCTCCACCCTCCCTCCCTCCCTCCCTCCACCCTCCCCTCTCTCCCTCCCTCCCTCCCTCCCCCTCTCTCCACTCCACCTTCCCTCCTTTCCTCTTTCCCTCGTCCCTCCCTCCCTCCCTCCCTCCCTCCCTCCCTCTCTCCCTCCACCTTCCCTCCCTCCACCCTCCCCTCTCTCCTCCTCCCTCCCCCTCCCTCTCTCTCTCCACCCTCCCTCTCCCTCCCTCCCCTCTCTCTCTCTCCACCTTCCCTCCCTCCCTCCCTTCCCTCTCCCCTCTCTCTCCACCTTCCCTCCCTCCACCCTCCCTCCACCTCCTTCGTCCTCCTCCCTCCCTCCATCCCTCCCTCCTTCGTCCTCCTCCTATCCCCCTGTGCAGTTTAGAGACCGCCAAATCCACCGCCCAGTCTTCCTCCATGTCGACCTCTGCTGAACTCACCATGGCCTACACCCAACCCCCTCCCCCGCCTCCTCCTCAGCCGCTGCTGCTGCCGCCCTGGCTGCCATGGGCTGCCCCGGCATGTCCCACCCCCACCCCCACGCTGCAGTCCCCATGATGGGCAACCCCTATGGGGCCCTCCCCCTCTCCAGCCTCCTCGGAATGCAATCCATGAAATCCCTCCAATCAATGCCCTACCTGGCTTTATCCAACCCTGCCGCCAATGCAGCCGCCGCTCAAGCCCAGGCCCAGGCTCAGGCTCAGGCTCAGGCCCAGGCCCAGGCCCAGGCTCAGGCCCAGATCTATACGGCGAAGATTTCTTCCGCCAATGGGATCGGGAAGAAACCAGAGAGACAGAAGTTTGCGCCGTACTGATGACATCTGTCTCCATCCCTCCATCCCTCCAGCTCTCACCTCCTCCGTCTACGAGACAAGAAAGAAAAAGGGGGAAAGAATGGAGGGAAGGAAATAGCAGGGTTTTTTTTTTTGTTTCTCCTCCATTCTCTTTCTTCTTGCCTGATGATGTGGTTGTAGATGGACATTTTCGATTGATTACGTTTTGTAGGCTTTTCTTTTGTCCCTTATATAGTGAACCACTAGGAGGAACGTTTGATTGGCTCGTTTAGATAGCTATATTTACGTTGTCAGGTCTTGGAAACCTATCAAGCCATAGCCTGTGTCCCAAATGACAACCTAAGTCCTTTAGGTTAGGCACTTTAGGTTAGGCACTACTTTAGTCCAGAGCACATAAGGCTCAGGTTGAAAGTAGTGCGCTATATAGGGAATAGGGTGGCGTTTGGGATGCACACCCATAGACTATTCCTAACTTCCATTTTTATCTTCTTCTAACCTTCCATTCGTTCTACTGTACTGCTGTGATTGATTATTGATAATAATGAAATATTCCCACTAAGAGTTTATAAATTAAAACACTGGTGAGTGATGCTCAACTGTACGTGCGTATGAGCTTTTTATACAGTACATGATGTCTGTTTAGGTTACTTCCTGTATTCAACTTCCTGTATTCAACTTCCTGTATTCAACTTCCTGTATTCAACTCCTTGATTTTTTTGAAGGACGATGTAAAAAAAAAAAAATATTAAAAGTTTTCAAAAATTATTAGACAAAAAAAAAATCTAACCACTCGTTTGCATTCATTTTTTTTGTGAGTTTTTGGTAATATTTTATTTGAAATGTGTTGTTTAATTTATTTTATTTATTATGCCGAGTATTACTTTTACGATAAAAATTTTTTATTTTTGAGGGGGGAAATGGCAGCGAGTACCACTGCTAAGATTACGAGTTATTCCATCCTGTCCTGAGTTTTAACTCTAACACGGTGACCAGACTGCTGGCGAGGGCCACTCTAACACGGTGACCAGACTGCTGGCTAGGGCCACTCTAACACGGTGACCAGACTGCTGGCTAGGGCCACTCTAACACGGTGACCAGACTGCTGGCTAGGGCCACTCTAACACGGCCACTGCTAACACGGTGACCAGACTGCTGGCGAGGGCCACTCTAACACGGTGACCAGACTGCTGGCGAGGGCCACTCTAACACGGTGACCAGACTGCTGGCTAGGGCCACTCTAACACGGTGACCAGACTGCTGGCGAGGGCCACTCTAACACGGTGACCAGACTGCTGGCGAGGGCCACTCTAACACGGTGACCAGACTGCTGGCTAGGGCCACTCTAACACGGTGACCAGACTGCTGGCGAGGGCCACTCTAACACGGTGACCAGACTGCTGGCTAGGGCCACTCTAACACGGTGACCAGACTGCTGGCTAGGGCCACTCTAACACGGTGACCAGACTGCTGGCTAGGGCCACTCTAACACGGTGACCAGACTGCTGGCTAGGGCCACTCTAACACGGTGACCAGACTGCTGGCTAGGGCCACTCTAACACGGTGACCAGACTGCTGGCTAGGGCCACTCTAACACGGTGACCAGACTGCTGGCGAGGGCCACTCTAACACGGTATTTTCTCCTGTCTCTCACCACAGAAGTGGTATCTTCTACTAAAACAAGGTTGTTTTTGTTTTTGTTTTTTTTAACAACATTATGTTTTTGTTAAATAGAGAAAAATGTGTTTCCACAACTGATATGTCAATATTATTAAACCATTTAACATGATAAAAGATGCGTATTTCCAACTTTCTTACTGGGATTTAAACAGCCAAACCTCTCTTAGGACGTGTCTGTGGACGGAGATGCTTTCTTACTGGGATTTAAACAGCCAAACCTCTCTTAGGACGTGTCTGTGGGACGGACGAGATGCTTTCTTACTGGGATTTAAACAGCCAAACCTCTCTTAGGACGTGTCTGTGGGACGGAGATGCTTTCTTACTGGGATTTAAACAGCCAAACCTCACTTAGGACGTGTCTGTGGGACGGGAGATGCTTTCTTACTGGGATTTAAACAGCCAAACCTCTCTTAGGACGTGTCTGTGGGACGGGAGATGCTTTCTTACTGGGATTTAAACAGCCAAACCTCTCTTAGGACGTGTCTGTGGGACGGGAGATGCTTTCTTACTGGGATTTAAACAGCCAAACCTCTCTTAGGACGTGTCTGTGGGACGGGAGATGCTTTCTTACTGGGATTTAAACAGCCAAACCTCTCTTAGGACGTGTCTGTGGGACGGAGATGCTTTCTTACTGGGATTTAAACAGCCAAACCTCTCTTAGGACGTGTCTGTGGGACGGAGATGCTTTCTTACTGGGATTTAAACAGCCAAACCTCTCTTAGGACGTGTCTGTGGGACGGGAGATGCTTTCTTACTGGGATTTAAACAGCCAAACCTCTCTTACGACGTGTCTGTGGGACGGGAGATGCTTTTCTCACCCCAGCTGTCAAACTAAGATGCCACGCATGGTAGCTACTCTTGTGAGAGACTAATGCTGCATGTTAGCTTGAACATACACACACACATACACATACACACACACACACACACATTGAAACACACACACACACACACACACACACATTGAAACACACACACACACACATTGAAACACACACACAAACGTGTTAAAATACAAAAACTGGGTCTCTACAGACTCGATACATAACCACCGACTATAGACATATATAACCACAGACTATAGACATATATAACCACAGACTATAGACATATATAACCACAGACTATAGACATATATAACCACAGACTATAGACATATATAACCACAGACTATAGACATATATAACCACAGACTATAGACATATATAACCACAGACTATAGACATATATAACCACAGACTATAGACATATATAACCACAGACTATAGACATATATAACCACAGACTATAGACATAAGACATATATAACCACAGACTATAGACATATATAACCACAGACTATAGACATATATAACCACAGACTATAGACATATATAACCACAGACTATAGACATATATAACCACAGACTATAGACATATATAACCACAGACTATAGACATATATAACCACAGACTATAGACATATATAACCACAGACTATAGACATATATAACCACAGACTATAGACATATATAACCACAGACTATAGACATATATAACCACAGACTATAGACATATATAACCACAGACTATAGACATATATAAACCACAGACTATAGACATATATAACCACAGACTATAGACATAGATAACCACAGACTATAGACATATATAACCACAGACTATAGACATATATAACCACAGACTATAGACATAGATAACCACAGACTATAGACATAACCACAGACTATAGACATATATAACCACAGACTATAGACATATATAACCACAGACTATAGACATATATAACCACAGACTATAGACATACATAACCACAGACTATAGACATATATAACCACAGACTATAGACATATATAACCACAGACTATAGACATATATAACCACAGACTATAGACATACATAACCACAGACTATAGACATGTATAACCACAGACTATAGACATACATAACCACAGACTATAGACATACATAACCACAGACTATAGACATATATAACCACAGACTATAGACATATATAACCACAGACTATAGACATATATAACCACAGACTATAGACATATATAACCACAGACTATAGACATATATAACCACAGACTATAGACATATATAACCACAGACTATAGACATATATAACCACAGACTATAGACATATATAACCACAGACTATAGACATATATAACCAAAGACTATAGACATATATAACCACAGACTATAGACATATATAACCACAGACTATAGACATATAGACTATAGACATAACCACAGACTATAGACATATATAACCACAGACTATAGACATACATAACCACAGACTATAGACATACATAACCACAGACTATAGACATAGATAACCACAGACTATAGACATAACCACAGACTATAGACATAACCACAGACTATAGACATATATAACCACAGACTATAGACATACATAACCACAGACTATAGACATACATAACCACAGACTATAGACATATATAACCACAGACTATAGACATATATAACCACAGACTATAGACATACATAACCACAGACTATAGACATACATAACCACAGACTATAGACATATATAACCACAGACTATAGACATATATAACCACAGACTATAGACATACATAACCACAGACTATAGACATATATAACATACTATAACCACAGACTATAGACATATATAACCACAGACTATAGACATATATAACCACAGACTATAGACATATATAACCACAGACTATAGACATATATAACCACAGACTATAGACATATATAACCACAGACTATAGACATACATAACCACAGACTATAGACATATAGATAACCACAGACTATAGACATATATAACCACAGACTATAGACATATATAACCACAGACTATAGACATATATAACCACAGACTATAGACATATATAACCACAGACTATAGACATATATAACCACAGACTATAGACATAGATAACCACAGACTATAGACATAACCACAGACTATAGACATATATAACCACAGACTATAGACATATATAACCACAGACTATAGACATACATAACCACAGACTATAGACATATATAACCACAGACTATAGACATACATAACCACAGACTATAGACATACATAACCACAGACTATAGACATATATAACCACAGACTATAGACATATATAACCACAGACTATAGACATATATAACCACAGACTATAGACATATATAACCACAGACTATAGACATATATAACCACAGACTATAGACATATATAACCACAGACTATAGACATATATAACCACAGACTATAGACATATATAACCAAAGACTATAGACATATATAACCACAGACTATAGACATAGATAACCACAGACTATAGACATATATAACCACTGACTATAGACATAACCACAGACTATAGACATATATAACCACAGACTATAGACATACATAACCACAGACTATAGACATATAACCACAGACTATAGACATAGATAACCACAGACTATAGACATAATAACCACAGACTATAGACATATATAACCACAGACTATAGACATATATAACCACAGACTATAGACATATATAACCACAGACTATAGACATATATAACCACAGACTATAGACATACATAACCACAGACTATAGACTATATATAACCACAGACTATAGACATATATAACCACAGACTATAGACATATATAACCACAGACTATAGACATATATAACCACAGACTATAGACATACATAACCACAGACTATAGACATAGATAACCACAGACTATAGACATATATAACCACAGACTATAGACATAGATAACCACAGACTATAGACATAACCACAGACTATAGACATATATAACCACAGACTATAGACATATATAACCACAGACTATAGACATATATAACCACAGACTATAGACATACATAACCACAGACTATAGACATATATAACCACAGACTATAGACATATATAACCACAGACTATAGACATATATAACCACAGACTATAGACATACATAACCACAGACTATAGACATATATAACCACAGACTATAGACATACATAACCACAGACTATAGACATACATAACCACAGACTATAGACATATATAACCACAGACTATAGACATATATATAGACCACAGACTATAGACATATATAACCACAGACTATAGACATAATAACCACAGACTATAGACATATATAACCACAGACTATAGACATATATAACCACAGACTATAGACATATATAACCACAGACTATAGACATATATAACCACAGACTATAGACATATATAACCACAGACTATAGACATAGATAACCACAGACTATAGACATATATAACCACCGACTATAGACATAACCACAGACTATAGACATATATAACCACAGACTATAGACATACATAACCACAGACTATAGACATACATAACCACAGACTACATAGACTATAGACATAACCACAGACTATAGACATAACCACAGACTATAGACATAATAACAGACTATAGACATATATAACCACAGACTATAGACATATATAACCACAGACTATAGACATACATAACCACAGACTATAGACATACATAACCACAGACTATAGACATATATAACCACAGACTATAGACATATATAACCACAGACTATAGACATATATAACCACAGACTATAGACATAACCACAGACTATAGACATATATAACCACAGACTATAGACATAGATAACCACAGACTATAGACATATATAACCACAGACTATAGACATATATAACCACAGACTATAGACATACATAACCACAGACTATAGACATACATAACCACAGACTATAGACATAACCACAGACTATAGACATATATAACCACAGACTATAGACATATATAACCACAGACTATAGACATATATAACCACAGACTATAGACATATATAACCACAGACTATAGACATATATAACCACAGACTATAGACATATATAACCACAGACTATAGACATATATAACCACAGACTATAGACATATATAACCACAGACTATAGACATACATAACCACAGACTATAGACATACATAACCACAGACTATAGACATAGATAACCACAGACTATAGACATATATAACCACAGACTATAGACATAGATAACCACAGACTATAGACATAACCACAGACTATAGACATATATAACCACAGACTATAGACATATATAACCACAGACTATAGACATATATAACCACAGACTATAGACATATATAACCACAGACTATAGACATATATAACCACAGACTATAGACATATATAACCACAGACTAGACATATATAACCACAGACTATAGACATACATAACCACAGACTATAGACATATATAACCACAGACTATAGACATACATAACCACAGACTATAGACATACATAACCACAGACTATAGACATATATAACCACAGACTATAGACATATATAACCACAGACTATAGACATATATAACCACAGACTATAGACATATATAACCACAGACTATAGACATATATAACCACAGACTATAGACATATATAACCACAGACTATAGACATATATAACCACAGACTATAGACATATATAACCACAGACTATAGACATATATAACCACAGACTATAGACATATATAACCACAGACTATAGACATAGATAACCACAGACTATAGACATATATATAGACCACAGACTATAGACATAATAACCACAGACTATAGACATATATAACCACAGACTATAGACATATATAACCACAGACTATAGACATATATAACCACAGACTATAGACATATATAACCACAGACTATAGACATAGATAACCACAGACTATAGACATATATAACCACCGACTATAGACATAACCACAGACTATAGACATATATAACCACAGACTATAGACATATATAACCACAGACTATAGACATATATAACCACAGACTATAGACATATATAACCACAGACTATAGACATATATAACCACAGACTATAGACATATATAACCACAGACTATAGACATATATAACCACAGACTATAGACATACATAACCACAGACTATAGACATATATAACCACAGACTATAGACATAGATAACCACAGACTATAGACATATATAACCACAGACTATAGACATATATAACCACAGACTATAGACATATATAACCACTGACTATAGACATATATAACCACAGACTATAGACATATATAACCACAGACTATAGACATATATAACCACAGACTATAGACATATATAACCACAGACTATAGACATATATAACCACAGACTATAGACTATATAACATATATAACCACAGACTATAGACATATATAACCACAGACTATAGACATATATAACCACAGACTATAGACATATATAACCACAGACTATAGACATATATAACCACAGACTATAGACATATATAACCACAGACTATAGACATATAACCACAGACTAACATAGATAACCACAGACTATAGACATATATAACCACAGACTATAGACATATATAACCACAGACTATAGACATATATATAACCACAGACTATAGACATATATAACCACAGACTATAGACATAGATAACCACAGACTATAGACATATATAACCACAGACTATAGACATATATAACCACAGACTATAGACATATATAACCACAGACTATAGACATATATAACCACAGACTATAGACATATATAACCACAGACTATAGACATATATAACCACAGACTATAGACATATATAACCACAGACTATAGACATATATAACCACAGACTATAGACATATATAACCACAGACTATAGACATATATAACCACAGACTATAGACTATATAACCACAGACTATAGACATAGATAACCACAGACTATAGACATATATAACCACAGACTATAGACATATATAACCACAGACTATAGACATATATAACCACAGACTATAGACATATATAACCACAGACTATAGACTATAGACATATAACCACAGACTATAGACATATATAACCACAGACTATAGACATATATAACCACAGACTATAGACATATATAACCACAGACTATAGACATAACCACAGATAACCACATAGACTATATAACCACAGACTATAGACATATAACCACAGACTATAGACGACTATAGACATAATAACCACAGACTATAGACATATATAACCACAGACTATAGACATACATAACCACAGACTATAGACATATATAACATAAGACCACAGACTATAGACATAGATAACCACAGACTATAGACATATATAACCACAGACTATAGACATATATAACCACAGACTAAGACATATATAACCACAGACTATAGACATATATAACCACAGACTATAGACATATATAACCACAGACTATAGACATATATAACCACAGACTATAGACATATATAACCACAGACTATAGACATATATAACCACAGACTATAGACATATATAACCACAGACTATAGACATATATAACCACAGACTATAGACATATATAACCACAGACTATAGACATATATAACCACAGACTATAGACATATATAACCACAGACTATAGACATATATAACCACAGACTATAGACATAATAACCACAGACTATAGACATATATAACCACAGACTATAGACATATATAACCACAGACTAACATATATAACCACAGACTATAGACATATATAACCACAGACTATAGACATATATAACCACAGACTATAGACATATATAACCACAGACTATAGACATATATAACCACAGACTATAGACATATATAACCACAGACTATAGACATATATAACCACAGACTATAGACATATATAACCACAGACTATAGACATATATAACCACAGACTATAACATATATAACACAGACTATAGACATATAACCACAGACTAACCACAGACTATAGACATATATAACCACAGACTATAGACATATATAACCACAGACTATAGACATATATAACCACAGACTATAGACATATAACCACAGACTATAGACATAGATAACCACAGACTATAGACATAACCACAGACTATAGACATATATAACCACAGACTATAACCACAGACTATAGACATATATAACCACAGACTATAGACATATATAACCACAGACTATAGACATATATAACCACAGACTATAGACATATATAACCACAGACTATAGACATATATAACCACAGACTATAGACATATATAACCACAGACTATAGACATAACTATAGACATATATAACCACAGACTATAGACATAACCACAGACTATAGACATATATAACCACAGACTATAGACATATATAACCACAGACTATAGACATATATAACATATATAACACAGACTATAGACATATATAACCACAGACTATAGACATATATAACCACAGACTATAGACATATATAACCACAGACTATAGACATATATAACCACAGACTATAGACATACATAACCACAGACTATAGACATATATAACCACAGACTATAGACATATATAACCACAGACTATAGACATATATAACCACAGACTATAGACATATATAACCACAGACTATATAGACTATAGACATATAACCACAGACTATAGACATACATAACCACAGACTATAGACATAGATAACCACAGACTATAGACATATATAACCACAGACTATAGACATATATAACCACAGACTATAGACATATATAACCACAGACTATAACCACAGACTATAGACATATATAACCACAGACTATAGACATATATAACCACAGACTATAGACATATATAACCACAGACTATAGACATATATAACCACAGACTATAGACATATATAACCACAGACTATAGACATATATAACCATATATAACAGACTATAGACATATATAACCACAGACTATAGACATATATAACCACAGACTATAGACATATAACCACAGACTATAGACATATATAACCACAGACTATAGACATATATAACCACAGACTATAGACATATATAACCACAGACTATAGACATATATAACCACAGACTATAGACATATATAACCACAGACTATAGACATATATAACCACAGACTATAGACATAGACATATAACCACAGACTATAGACATATATAACCACAGACTATAGACTATATAGACATATATAACCACAGACTATAGACATATATAACCACAGACTATAGACATACATAACCACAGACTATAGACATATATAACCACAGACTATAGACATATATAACCACAGACTATAGACATATATAACCACAGACTATAGACATATATAACCACAGACTATAGACATATATAACCACAGACTATAGACATATATAACCACAGACTATAGACATATATAACCACAGACTATAGACATATATAACCACAGACTATAGACATATAACCACAGACTATAGACATATATAACCACAGACTATAGACATATATAACCACAGACTATAGACATAGATAACCACAGACTATAGACATATATAACCACAGACTATAGACATAGATAACCACAGACTATAGACATATATAACCACAGACTATAGACATATATAACCACAGACTATAGACATATATAACCACAGACTATAGACATATATAACCACAGACTATAGACATAGACATAATAACCACAGACTATAGACATATATAACCACAGACTATAGACATATATAACCACAGACTATAGACATATATAACCACAGACTATAGACATACATAACCACAGACTAGACATATATAACCACAGACTATATATATAACCACAGACTATAGACATACATAACCACAGACTATAGACATACATAACCACAGACTATAGACATAGATAACCACAGACTATAGACATATATAACCACAGACTATAGACATAGATAACCATATAGACATAACCACAGACTATAGACATATATAACCACAGACTATAGACATATATAACCACAGACTATAGACATATAAACCACAGACTATAGACATATATAACCACAGACTATAGACATATATAACCACAGACTATAGACATATATAACCACAGACTATAGACATATATAACCACAGACTATAGACATATATAACCACAGACACAGACTATAGACATATATAACCACAGACTATAGACATATATAACCACAGACTATAGACATAGATAACCACAGACTATAGACATATATAACCACAGACTATAGACATATATAACCACAGACTATAGACATATATAACCACAGACTATAGACATATATAACCACAGACTATAGACATACATAACCACAGACTATAGACATAGATAACCACAGACTATAGACATAATAACCACAGACTATAGACATAATAACCACAGACTATAGACATATATAACCACAGACTATAGACATATATAACCACAGACTATAGACATATATAACCACAGACTATAGACATATATAACCACAGACTATAGACATATATAACCACAGACTATAGACATATATAACCACAGACTATAGACATATATAACCACAGACTATAGACATACATAACCACAGACTATAGACATATATAACCACAGACTATAGACATATATAACCACAGACTATAGACATAGATAACCACAGACTATAGACATATATAACCACAGACTATAGACATATATAACCACAGACTATAGACATATATAACATATATACAGACTATAGACATATATAACCACAGACTATAGACATATATAACCACAGACTATAGACATATATAGACATATATAAACCACAGACTATAGACATATATAACCACAGACTATAGACATATATAACCACAGACTATAGACATATATAACCACAGACTATAGACATATATAACCACAGACTATAGACATATATAACCACAGACTATAGACATATATAACCACAGACTATAGACATATATAACCACAGACTATAGACATATATAACCACAGACTATAGACATATATAACCACAGACTATAGACATATATAACCACAGACTATAGACATATATAACCACAGACTATAGACATATATAACCACAGACTATAGACATATAACCACAGACTATAGACATACATAACCACAGACTATAGACATATATAACCACAGACTATAGACTATATATAACCACAGACTATAGACATAGATAACCACAGACTATAGACATAACCACAGACTATAGACATATATAACCACAGACTATAGACATATATAACCACAGACTATAGACATATATAAACCACAGACTATAGACATATATAACCACAGACTATAGACATACATAACCACAGACTATAGACATAGACATATAACCACAGACTATAGACATATATAACCACAGACTATAGACATATATAACCACAGACTATAGACTATAGACATAGACACATATAAACCACAGACTATAGACATATATAACCACAGAGACTATAACCACAGACATAGACATATATAACCACAGACTATAGACATATATAACCACAGACTATAGACATATATAACCACAGACTATAGACATATATAACCACAGACTATAGACATATATAACCACAGACTATAGACATATAACCACAGACTATAGACATATATAACCACAGACTATAGACATATATAACCACAGACTATAGACATATATAACCACAGACTATAGACATATATAACCACAGACTATAGACATATATAACCACAGACTATAGACATATATAACCACAGACTATAGACATATAACCACAGACTAACCACAGACTATAGACATATATAACCACAGACTATAGACATATATAACCACAGACTATAGACATATATAACCACAGACTATAGACATATATAACCACAGACTATAGACATATATAACCACAGACTATAGACATATATAACCACAGACTATAGACATATATAACCACAGACTAACCACAGACTATAGACATACATAACCACAGACTATAGACATAGATAACCACAGACTATAGACATATATAACCACAGACTATAGACATAGATAACCACAGACTATAGACATAACCACAGACTATAGACATATATAACCACAGACTATAGACATATATAACCACAGACTATAGACATATATAACCACAGACTATAGACATATATAACCACAGACTATAGACATATATAACCACAGACTATAGACATATATAACCACAGACTATAGACATACATAACCACAGACTATAGACATATATAACCACAGACTATAGACATACATAACCACAGACTATAGACATAGACATAATAACCACAGACTATAGACATATATAACCACAGACTATAGACATATATAACCACAGACTATAGACATATATAACCACAGACTATAGACATATATAAACCACAGACTATAGACATATATAACCACAGACTATAGACATATATAACCACAGACTATAGACATATATAACCACAGACTATAGACATATATAACCACAGACTATAGACATATATAACCACAGACATATATAGACATATATAACCACAGACTATAGACATATATAACCACAGACTATAGACATATATAACCACAGACTATAGACATAGACTATAACATATATAACACAGACTATAGACATATATAACCACAGACTATAGACATAAACCACAGACTATAGACATATATAACCACAGACTATAGACATACATAACCACAGACTATAGACATACATAACCACAGACTATAGACATATATAACCACAGACTATAGACATAACCCACAGACTATAGACATAATAACCACAGACTATAGACATATATAACCACAGACTATAGACATATATAACCACAGACTATAGACATATATAACCACAGACTATAGACATATATAACCACAGACTATAGACATATATAACCACAGACTATAGACATATAAACCACAGACTATAGACATACATAACCACAGACTATAGACATATATAACCACAGACTATAGACATATATAACCACAGACTATAGACATATATAACCACAGACTATAGACATATATAACCACAGACTATAGACATATATAACCACAGACTATAGACATATATAACCACAGACTATAGACATATATAACCACAGACTATAGACATATATAACCACAGACTATAGACATATATAACCACAGACTATAGACATATATAACCACAGACTATAGACATATATAACCACAGACTATAGACATATATAACCACAGACTATAGACATATATAACCACAGACTATAGACATATATAACCACAGACTATAGACATATATAACCACAGACTATAGACATATATAACCACAGACTATAGACATATATATATAACCACAGACTATAGACATATATAACCACAGACTATAGACATACATAACCACAGACTATAGACATACCATAACCCACAGACTATAGACATATATAACCACAGACTATAGACATATATAACCACAGACTATAGACATATATAACCACAGACTATAGACATAATAACCACAGACTATAGACATATATAACCACAGACTATAGACATATATAACCACAGACTATAGACATATATAACCACAGACTATAGACATATATAACCACAGACTATAGACATATATAACCACAGACTATAGACATATATAACCACAGACTATAGACATACATAACCACAGACTATAGACATACATAACCACAGACTATAGACTATATAACCACAGACTATAGACATAATAACCACAGACTATAGACATATATAACCACAGACTATAGACATATATAACCACAGACTATAGACATATATAACCACAGACTATAGACATATATAACCACAGACTATAGACATATATAACCACAGACTATAGACATACCACAGACTAACCACAGACTATAGACATATATAACCACAGACTATAGACATATATAACCACAGACTATAGACATATATAACCACAGACTATAGACATATATAACCACAGACTATAGACATATATAACCACAGACTATAGACATATATAACATAACATAACCACAGACTATAGACATATATAACCACAGACTATAGACATATATAACCACAGACTATAGACATATATAACCACAGACTATAGACATATATAACCACAGACTATAGACATATATAACCACAGACTATAGACATATATAACCACAGACTATAGACATATATAACCACAGACTATAGACATATATAACCACAGACTATAGACATATATAACCACAGACTATAGACATATATAACCACAGACTATAGACATATATAACCACAGACTATAGACATATATAACCACAGACTATAGACATATATAACCACAGACTATAGACATATATAACCACAGACTATAGACATATATAACCACAGACTATAGACATATATAACCACAGACTATAGACATATATAACCACAGACTATAGACATACATAACCACAGACTATAGACATATATAACCACAGACTATAGACATATATAACCACAGACTATAGACATATATAACCACAGACTATAGACATATATAACCACAGACTATAGACATATATAACCACAGACTATAGACATATATAACCACAGACTATAGACATATATAACCACAGACTATAGACATATATAACCACAGATAACCACAGACTATAGACATATATAACCACAGACTATAGACATAGACATAACCACAGACTATAGACATAATAACCACAGACTATAGACATATATAACCACAGACTATAGACATATATAACCACAGACTATAGACATATATAACCACAGACTATAGACATATATAACCACAGACTATAGACATATATAACCACAGACTATAGACATATATAACCACAGACTATAGACATATATAACCACAGACTATAGACATATATAACCACAGACTATAGACATATATAACCACAGACTATAGACATATATAACCACAGACTATAGACATACATAACCACAGACTATAGACATACATAACCACAGACTATAGACATATATAACCACAGACTATAGACATATATAACCACAGACTATAGACATATATAACCACAGACTATAGACATATATAACCACAGACTATAGACATATATAACCACAGACTATAGACATATATAACCACAGACTATAGACATATATAACCACAGACTATAGACATATATAACCACAGACTATAGACATATATAACCACAGACTATAGACATATATAACCACAGACTATAGACATATATAACCACAGACTATAGACATATATAACCACAGACTATAGACATATATAACCACAGACTATAGACATATATAACCACAGACTATAGACATATATAACCACAGACTATAGACATATATAACCACAGACTATAGACATATATAACCACAGACTATAGACATATATAACCACAGACTATAGACATACATAACCACAGACTATAGACATATATAACCACAGACTATAGACATATATAACCACAGACTATAGACATAGATAACCACAGACTATAGACATATATAACCACAGACTATAGACATATATAACCACAGACTATAGACATATATAACCACAGACTATAGACATATATAACCACAGACTATAGACATATATAACCACAGACTATAGACATATATAACCACAGACTATAGACATATAACCACAGACTATAACCACAGACTATAGACATATATAACCACAGACTATAGACATATATAACCACAGACTATAGACATATATAACCACAGACTATAGACATATATAACCACAGACTATAGACATATATAACCACAGACTATAGACATATATAACCACAGACTATAGACATACATAACCACAGACTATAGACATATATAACCACAGAC
Source organism: Oncorhynchus nerka (assembly GCF_034236695.1). Classification (NCBI taxonomy): domain Eukaryota; kingdom Metazoa; phylum Chordata; class Actinopteri; order Salmoniformes; family Salmonidae; genus Oncorhynchus; species Oncorhynchus nerka. Next base: position 8,151 of record NW_027039658.1, on the reverse strand, counting down.
TATAGACATATATAACCACAGACTATAGACATATATAACCACAGACTATAGACATATATAACCACAGACTATAGACATATATAACCACAGACTATAGACATATATAACCACAGACTATAGACATATATAACCACAGACTATAGACATATATAACCACAGACTATAGACATATATAACCACAGACTATAGACATATATAACCACAGACTATAGACATATATAACCACAGACTATAGACATATATAACCACAGACTATAGACATATATAACCACAGACTATAGACATATATAACCACAGACTATAGACATATATAACCACAGACTATAGACATATATAACCATAAGACCACAGACTATAGACATATATAACCACAGACTATAGACATATATAACCACAGACTATAGACATATATAACCACAGACTATAGACTATATAACCACAGACTATAGACATATATAACCACAGACTATAGACATATATAACCACAGACTATAGACATATATAACCACAGACTATAGACATATATAACCACAGACTATAGACATATATAACCACAGACTATAGACATATATAACCACAGACTATAGACATATATAACCACAGACTATAGACATAGACTATAGACATATATAACCACAGACTATAGACATATATAACCACAGACTATAGACATACATAACCACAGACTATAGACATAGATAACCACAGACTATAGACATATATAACCACAGACTATAGACATACATAACCACAGACTATAGACATATATAACCACAGACTATAGACATAATAACCACAGACTATAGACATACATAACCACAGACTATAGACATAGACATAACCACAGACTATAGACATATATAACCACAGACTATAGACATATATAACCACAGACTATAGACATATATAACCACTAGACATATATAACCACAGACTATAGACATATATAACCACAGACTATAGACATATATAACCACAGACTATAGACATATATAACCACAGACTATACATAACCAATCACAGACTATAGACATATAAACCACAGACTATAGACATATATAACCACAGACTATAGACATATATAACCACAGACTATAGACATACATAACCACAGACTATAGACATATAACCACAGACTATAGACATATATAACCACAGACTATAGACATATATAACCACAGACTATAGACATACATAACCACAGACTATAGACATATATAACCACAGACTATAGACATAGATAACCACAGACTATAGACATATATAACCACAGACTATAGACATAATAACCACAGACTATAGACATATATAACCACAGACTATAGACAATATATAACCACAGACTATAGACATAATAACCACAGACTATAGACATACATAACCACAGACTATAGACATATATAACCACAGACTATAGACAGACTATAGACATAATAACCACAGACTATAGACATAACCACAGACTATAGACATATATAACCACAGACTATAGACATATATAACCACAGACTATAGACATATATAACCACAGACTATAGACATATATAACCACAGACTATAGACATATATAACCACAGACTATAGACATATATAACCACAGACTATAGACATATATAACCACAGACTATAGACATATATAACCACAGACTATAGACATATATAACCACAGACTATAGACATATATAACCACAGACTATAGACATATATAACCACAGACTATAGACATACATAACCACAGACTATAGACATAGATAACCACAGACTATAGACATATATAACCACAGACTATAGACATAGATAACCACAGACTATAGACATAACCACAGACTATAGACATATATAACCACAGACTATAGACATACATAACCACAGACTATAGACATATATAACCACAGACTATAGACATATATAACCACAGACTATAGACATACATAACCACAGACTATAGACATAGACATAACCACAGACTATAGACATACATAACCACAGACTATAGACATATATAACCACAGACTATAGACATATATAACCACAGACTATAGACATATATAACCACAGACTAACCACAGACTATAGACATATATAACCACAGACTATAGACATATATAACCACAGACTATAGACATACATAACCACAGACTATAGACATACATAACCACAGACTATAGACATAATAACCACAGACTATAGACATAACCACAGACTATAGACATATATAACCACAGACTATAGACATATATAACCACAGACTATAGATAGACATATATAACCACAGACTATAGACATATATAACCACAGACTATAGACATATATAACCACAGACTATAGACATATATAACCACAGACTATAGACATACATAACCACAGACTATAGACATATATAACCACAGACTATAGACATATATAACCACAGACTATAGACATATATAACCACAGACTATAGACATATATAACCACAGACTATAGACATATATAACCACAGACTATAGACATATATAACCACAGACTATAGACATATATAACCACAGACTATAGACATATATAACCACAGACTATAGACCCACAGACTATAGACATATATAACCACAGACTATAGACATATATAACCACAGACTATAGACATATATAACCACAGACTATAGACATATATAACCACAGACTATAGACATATATAACCACAGACTATAGACATATATAACCACAGACTATAGACATAGACATATAACCACAGACTATAGACATACATAACCACAGACTATAGACATATATAACCACAGACTATAGACATACATAACCACAGACTATAGACATATATAACCACAGACTATAGACATACATAACCACAGACTATAGACATATATAACCACAGACTATAGACATACATAACCACAGACTATAGACATATATAACCACAGACTATAGACATAGATAACCACAGACTATAGACATATATAACCACAGACTATAGACATACAGTGGGGAGAACAAGTATTTGATACACTGCTGATTTTGCAGGTTGTCCTATTTACAAAGCATGTAGAGGCCTGTAATTTTTATCATAGGTGCACTTCAACTGCGAGAGACGAAATCTAAAACAAAAATCCAGAAAATCACATTGTATGATTTTTAAGTAATTCATTTGCATTTTATTGCATGACATAAGTATTTGATCACCTATCAACCAGTAAGAATTCCGGCTCTCACAGACCTGTTAGTTTGTCTTTAAGAAACCCTCCTGTTCTCAACTCATTACCTGTATTAACTGCACCTGTTTGACCTCGTTACCTATATAAAAGACACTTGTCCACACACTCCATCAAACAGACTCCAACCTCTCCACAATGGCCAAGAACAGAGAGCTGTGTAAGGACATCAGGGATAAAATTGTAGACCTGCACAAGGCTGGGATGGGCTACAGGACAATAGGCAAGCAGCTTGGTGAGAAGGCAACAACTGTTGGTGCAATTATTAGAAAATGGAAGAAGTTCAAGATGACGGTCAATCACCCTCGGTCTGGGGCTCCATGCAAGATCTCACCTCGTGGGGTATCAATGATCATGAGGAAGGTGAGGGACAGCAGAACAGGACAGCAGGACAGGACAGCTGTGCAGCTGTACAGTCTACATACAGACAGGACAACAGGACAGGACAGTTGTAGAGTATCTACATAGAGACAGACAGGACAGCAGGACAGGACAGCTGTAGAGGGGGGGCTGGGTAATTCTCGCATAGAGACAGACAGGACAACATGATAGGACAGCAGGACAGGACAGCTGTAGAGGGGGGGGCTGGGAAATTATTGCATAGAGACAGACAGGACAGCAGGATAGGACAGCAGGACAGGACAGCTGTAGAGGGGGGGGCTGGGTAATTCTCGCATAGAGACAGACAGGACAGCAGGATAGGACAGCAGGACAGGACAGCTGTAGAGGGGGGGGCTGGGTAATTCTCGCATAGAGACAGACAGGACAGGACAGCAGGATAGGACAGCAGGACAGGACAGCTGTAGAGGGGGGGGCTGGGTAATTCTCGCATAGAGACAGACAGGACAGGACAGCACAGCAGGACAGGACAGCAGGACAGCTGTAGAGGGAGGGCTGGGTAATTCTCGCATAGAGACAGACAGGACAGCAGGATAGGACAGCAGGACAGGACAGCTGGAGAGGGGGGGGCTGGGTAATTCTCTGTGGACACTTACAGGAAATCACTCATTCATGGTGTACGGAATTTACTGTGGACACTTACTGGAAATCACTCATTCATGGTGTACGGAACTTACTGTGGACACTTACTGGAAATCACTCATTCATGGTGTACGGAACTTACTGTGGACACTTACTGGAAATCACTCATTCATGGTGTACGGAATTTACTGTGGACACTTACTGGAAATCACTCATTCATGGTGTACGGAATTTACTGTGGACACTTACTGGAAATCACTCATTGCTACTGTTTGAATTACTTAAAAATCATACAATGTGATTTTCTGGATTTTTGTTTTAGATTTCGTCTCTCACAGTTGAAGTGCACCTATGATAAAAATTACAGGCCTCTACATGCTTTGTAAATAGGAAAACCTGCAAAATCGGCAGTGTATCAAATACTTGTTCTCCCCACTGTATGTCTACGGAATTTACTGTGGACACTTACTGGAAATCACTCATTCATGGTGTACGGAACTTACTGTGGACACTTACTGGAAATCACTCATTCATGGTGTACGGAACTTACTGTGGACACTTACTGGAAATCACTCATTCATGGTGTACGGAATTTACTGTGGACACTTACTGGAAATCACTCATTCATGGTGTACGTTCCAAATGGCAACCTATATAGTGCACTACTTTTGGCCCATAGTGTGCCATTGAACGTTGTTGTTCAAACCCAGACTCTGTTTGTGTCTCTCTTCTCTCCTAATGTATCTCACCGTGGGCCATTTGCATGAGTTCAACTTAAATTGATGTCTATGCAAAACATTTGCTTGATGGTTCAGCAAAGTATGTTGTGTAGCTCAGAATGGCACTGAGATGCTACTGTCTGAATAGTAGCACTGAGATGCTAATAGCCTCGGTTTCTCGGATGACTGCCTTGCCTGGTTCACCAATTACTTTGCAGACAGAGTTCAGTGTGTCAAATCGGAGGGCATGCTGTCCGGTCCTCTGGCAGTCTCTATGGGGGTGCCACAGGGTTCAATTCTTGGGCCGACTCTTTTCTCTGTATATATCAATGATGTTGCTCTTGCTGCGGGCGATTCCCTGATCCACCTCTACGCAGACGACACCATTCTATATACTTTCGGCCCGTCATTGGACACTGTGCTATCTAACCTCCAAACGAGCTTCAATGCCATACAGCACTCCTTCCGTGGCCTCCAACTGCTCTTAAACGCGAGTAAAACCAAATGCATGCTTTTCAACCGATCGCTGCCTGCACCCGCATGCCCGACTAGCATCACCACCCTGGATGGTTCCGACCTTGAATATGTGGACATCTATAAGTACCTAGGTGTCTGGCTAGACTGCAAACTCTCCTTCCAGACTCACATCAAACATCTCCAATCGAAAATCTAATCAAGAGTCGGCTTTCTATTCCGCAACAAAGCCTCCTTCACTCACGCCGCCAAGCTTACCCTAGTAAAACTGACTATCCTACCGATCCTCGATTTCGCGATGTCATCTACAAAATGGCTTCAACACTCTACTCAGCAAACTGGATGCAGTCTATCATAGTGCCATCCGTTTTGTCACCAAAGCACCTTATACCACCCACCACTGCGACTTGTATGCTCTAGTCGGCTGGCCCTCGCTACATATTCGTCGCCAGACCCACTGGCTCCAGGTCATCTACAAGTCCATGCTAGGTAAAGCTCCACCTTATCTCAGTTCACTGGTCACGACGGCAACACCCATCCGTAGCACACGCTCCAGCAGGTGTATCTCACTGATCATCCCTAAAGCCAACACCTCATTTGGCCGCCCTTTCGCCCAGTACTCTGCTGCCTGTGACTGGAACGAACTGCAAAAATCGCTGAAGTTGGAGACTTTATCTCCTCACCAACTTCAAACATCAGCTATCCGAGCAGCTAACTGATCGCTGCAGCTGTACATAGTCTATTGCAACAGCCCACCCATTTTCACCTACCTCATCCCCATACTGTTTTTATACTGTTTTTTTATTTATTTATTTACTTTTCTGCTCTTTTGCACACCAATATCTCTACCTGTACATGACCATCTGATCATTTATCACCCCAGTGTTAATCTGCAAAATTGTATTATTCGCCTACCTCCTCATGCCTTTTGCACACATTGTATATAGACTGCCCATTTTTTTTCTACTGTGTTATTGACTTGTTAATTGCTTACTCCATGTGTAACTCTGTGTTGTCTGTTCACACTGCTATGCTTTATCTTGGCCAGGTCGCAGTTGCAAATGAGAACTTGTTCTCAACTAGCCTACCTGGTTAAATAAAGGTGAAATAAAATAAAAAATTAAAAAAATACTGTCTGAATAGTAGCACTGTCTGAATAGTAGCACTGAGATGCTACTGTCTGAATAGTAGCATTGAGATGCTACTGTCTGAATAGTAGCACTGAGATGCTACTGTCTGAATAGTAGCACTGAGATGCTACTGTCTGAATAGTAGCACTGTCTGAATAGTAGCACTGAGATGCTACTGTCTGAATAGTAGCACTGTCTGAATAGTAGCACTGAGATGCTACTGTCTGAATAGTAGCACTGAGATGCTACTGTCTGAATAGTAGCACTGTCTGAATAGTAGCACTGTCTGAATAGTAGCACTGAGATGCTACTGTCTGAATAGTAGCACTGAGATGCTACTGTCTGAATAGTAGCACTGAGATGCTACTGTCTGAATAGTAGCACTGAGATGCTACTGTCTGAATAGTAGCACTGAGATGCTACTGTCTGAATAGTAGCACTGAGATGCTACTGTCTGAATAGTAGCACTGTCTGAATAGTAGCACTGAGATGCTACTGTCTGAATAGTAGCACTGAGATGCTACTGTCTGAATAGTAGCACTGAGATGCTACTGTCTGAATAGTAGTAGCACTGTCACTGAGATGCTACTGTCTGAATAGTAGCACTGAGATGCTACTGTCTGAATAGTAGCACTGAGATGCTACTGTCTGAATAGTAGCACTGTCTGAATAGTAGCACTGAGATGCTACTGTCTGAATAGTAGCACTGAGATGCTACTGTCTGAATAGTAGCACTGAGATGCTACTGTCTGAATAGTAGCACTGAGATGCTACTGTCTGAATAGTAGCACCGAGATGCTACTGTCTGAATAGTAGCACTGAGATGCTACTGTCTGAATAGTAGCACTGAGATGCTACTGTCTGAATAGTAGCACTGAGATGCTACTGTCTGAATAGTAGCACTGAGATGCTACTGTCTGAATAGTAGCACTGAGATGCTACTGTCTGAATAGTAGCACTGTCTGAATAGTAGCACTGAGATGCTACTGTCTGAATAGTAGCACTGAGATGCTACTGTCTGAATAGTAGCACTGAGATGCTACTGTCTGAATAGTAGCATTGAGATGCTACTGTCTAGCATTGAGATGCTACTGTCTGAATAGTAGCATTGAGATGCTACTGTCTGAATAGTAGCATTGAGATGCTACTGTCTGAATAGTAGCATTGAGATGCTACTGTCTGAATAGTAGCACTGAGATGCTACTGTCTGAATAGTAGCACTGAGATGCTACTGTCTGAATAGTAGCATTGAGATGCTACTGTCTGAATAGTAGCACTGAGATGCTACTGTCTTAATAGGAAAGGGCTAATGAACAGACTGTCTGTAGGATAGAGAATACAGGAGATCAGTTAAGGTTTTAAAAATCTGGTAACTCTACCCCAAAATTCCAAGGTTTTCCATAAATCCCAAATTCCAACCGGGATTTTTTGGGAAACTTGGGAGAATTAATTTTTTTAAGAAAGAGACTAGCATTTTGTAACCCTGGGATCAGCAATGTTGCAATTCATTTAGGCACCACCAGGAAGACTATATAAAATCAATATTGTCATTCCAGCTCTTTACAAAACACACGTACATAATTATAACCACTCAAGCAAAATTAATACAGTACAATATTGCATTTTAACATAAGTGATTCCGTT
>NW_027039657.1:75000-84697 GCF_034236695.1 Oncorhynchus nerka | reverse complement strand
CAGCATGGTCCAATAATAATAAGGCAGAACAGTTGAAACTGGAGCAGCAGCATGGCCAGGTGGACTGGGGACAGCAAGGAGTCATCATGTCAGGTAGTCCTGAGGCACGGTCCTCAGGTGCATCGAAGATGTCATTCCCATAGCAACGATAAAAACATTCCCAAACCAGAAACCGTGGATTGATGGCAGCATTCGCGTGAAACTGAAAGCGCGAACCACTGCTTTTAATCAGGGCAAGGTGTCTGGTAATATGTCCGAATATAAACAATGCAGCTATTCCCTCCGCAAGGCTATTAAACAAGCTAAGCGTCAGTACAGAGACAAAGTGGAATCTCAATTCAATGGCTCAGACACAAGAGGCATGTGGCAGGGTCTACAGTCAATCACGGACTACAAGAAGAAACCCAGCCCAGTCACGGACCAGGATGTCTTGCTCCCAGGCAGACTAAATAACTTTTTTGCCCGCTTTGAGGACAATACATTGCCACTGACACGGCCTGCAACGAAAACATGCGGTCTCTCCTTCACTGCAGCCGAGGTGAGTAAGACATTTAAACGTGTTAACCCTCGCAAGGCTGCAGGCCCAGACGGCATCCCCAGCCGCGCCCTCAGAGCATGCGCAGACCAGCTGGCCGGTGTGTTTACGGACATATTCAATCAATCCCTATACCAGTCTGCTGTTCCCACATGCTTCAAGAGGGCCACCATTGTTCCTGTTCCCAAGAAAGCTAAGGTAACTGAGCTAAACGACTACCGCCCGTAGCACTCACTTCCGTCATCATGAAGTGCTTTGAGAGACTAGTCAAGGACCATATCACCTCCACCCTACCTGACACCCTAGACCCACTCCAATTTGCTTACCGCCCAAATAGGTCCACAGACGATGCAATCTCAACCACACTGCACACTGCCTAACCCACCTGGACAAGAGGAATACCTATGTGAGAATGCTGTTCATCGACTACAGCTCGGCATTCAACACCATAGTACCCTCCAAGCTCGTCATCAAGCTCGAGACCCTGGGTCTCGACCCGCCCTGTGCAACTGGGTTCTGGACTTCCTGACGGGCCGCCCCCAGGTGGTGAGGGTAGGCAACAACATCTCCCTGCTGATCCTCAACACGGGGGCCCCACAAGGGTGCGTTCTGAGCCCTCTCCTGTACTCCCTGTTCACCCACGACTGCGTGGCCATGCACGCCTCAACTCAATCATCAAGTTTGCGGACGACACAACAGTGGTAGGCTTGATTACCAACAACGACGAGACGGCCTACAGGGAGGAGGTGAGGGCCCTCGGAGTGTGGTGTCAGGAAAATAACCTCACACTCAACGTCAACAAAACTAAGGAGATGATTGTGGACTTCCGGAAACAGCAGAGGGAACACCCCCCTATCACATCGATGGATCAGTAGTGGAGAGGGTAGCAAGTTTTAAGTTCCTCGGCATACACATCACAGACAAACTGAATTGGTCCACTCACACTGACAGCGTCGTGAAGAAGGCGCAGCAGCGCCTCTTCAACCTCAGGAGGCTGAAGAAATTCGGCTTGTCACCAAAAGCACTCACAAACTTCTACAGATGCACAATCGAGAGCATCCTGGCGGGCTGTATCACCGCCTGGTGCGACAACTGCTCCGCCCTCAACCGTAAGGCTCTCCAGAGGGTAGTGAGGTCTGCACAACGCATCACCGGGGGCAAACTACCTGCCCTCCAGGACACCTACACCACCCGATGTTACAGGAAGGCCATAAAGATCATCAAGGACATCAACCACCGAACCACTGCCTGTTCACCCCGCTATCATCCAGAAGGCGAGGTCAGTACAGGTGCATCAAAGCTGGGACCGAGAGACTGAAAAACAGCTTCTATCTCAAGGCCATCAGACTGTTAAACAGCCACCACTAACATTGAGTGGCTGCTGCCAACACACTGTCATTGACACTGACCCAACTCCAGCCACTTTAATAATGGGAAATGATGTAAATATATCACTAGCCACTTTAAACAATGCTACCTTATATAATGTTACTTACCCTACATTATTCATCTCATATGCATATGTATATACTGTACTCTAGATCATCGACTGCATTCTTATGTCACTAGCCACTTTAACTATGCCACTTTGTTTACTTTGTCTACATACTCATCGCATATGTATATACTGTACTCGATACCATCTACTGTATGCTGCTCTGTACCATCACTCATTCATATATCCTTATGTACATATTCCTTATCCCCTTACACTGTGTATAAGACAGTAGTTTTGGAATTGTTAGTTAGATTACTTGTTGGTTATCACTGCATTGTCGGAAGTAGAAGCACAAGCATTTCGCTACACTCGCATTAACATCTGCTAACCATGTGTATGTGACAAATAAAATTTGATTTGATTTGATTTGATTTGATTTCCGAGAGAGAGAGAAAGAAAGAGAGAATTAGAGAGAGCATACTTAAATTCACACAGGACACCAAATAGGACAGGAGAAGTACTCCAGATATAACAAACTGACCCCAGCCCCCCGACACATAAACTACTGCAGCATAAATACTGGAGGCTGAGACAGGAGGGGTCAGGAGACACTGTGGCCCCATCTGAGGACACCCCCGGACAGGGCCAAACAGGAAGGATATAACCCCACCCACTTTGCCAAAGCACTGCCACCAACTTACCATCCTGAGACAAGGCCGAGTATAGCCCACAAAGATCTCCGCCACAGCACAACCCAAGGGGGGGGCGCCAACCCAGACAGGATGATCACTACAGTGACTCAACCCACTCAGGTGACGTACCCCTCCCAGGGACGGTATGAGAGAGCCCCAGTAAGCCAGTGACTCAGCCCCTGTAATAGGGTTAGAGGCAGAGAATCCCAGTGGAAAGAGGGGAACCGGCCAGGCAGAGAGAACATGAGAGAACACAGGAGAGAACACAGGAGAGAACACAGTAGAGAACACAGGAGAGAACACAGGAGAGAACACAGGAGAGAACACAGTAGAGAACACAGGAGAGAACACAGGAGAGAACACAGGAGAGAACACAGGAGAGAACACAGTAGAGAACACAGGAAAGAACACAGGATATAACACAGGAGAGAACACAGGAGAGAACACAGTAGAGAACACAGGAGAGAACACAGGAGAGAACACAGGAGAGAACACAGTAGAGAACACAGGAGAGAACACAGGATATAACACAGGAGCTACACAATATTTTGAAGTCACAGGACCTTGCAGGGAAGGTTATTCATTACCTGTAACCACCTCCACTACACAGCGAACAGGAGAGGAGGCAATGCCTCCAAGAGTCTGACACATCTCCACCCTCAGGCCCCAGGGGAGGAGCCAATCCCCCCAAGAGTCTGACACATCTCCACACTCAGGCCCCATGAGAGGAGGCAATGCCCCCAAGAGTCTGACACATCTCCACCCATCTCAGGCCCCAGGAGAGGAGCCAATCCCCCAAGAGTCTGAGTCTGACATCTCCACCCTCAGGCCCCAGGAGAGGAGGCAATGCCCCAAGAGTCTGACACATCTCCACCCTCAGGCCCCAGGAGACGAGGCAATCCCCCAAGAGTCTGACACATCTCCAACCTCAGGCCCCAGGAGACGAGGCAATCCCCCAAGAGTCTGACACATCTCCACCCTCAGGCCCCAGGAGACGAGGCAATCCCCCAAGAGTCTGACACATCTCCACCCTCAGGCCCCAGGAGACGAGGCAATCCCCCAAGAGTCTGACAAATCTCCACCTCAGGCCCCAGGAGAGGAGGCAATGCCTCCAAGAGTCTGACACATCTCCACCTCAGGCCCCAGGAGACGAGGCAATCCCCCAAGAGTCTGACACATCTCCACCCTCAGGCCCCAGGAGACGAGGCAATCCCCCAAGAGTCTGACACATCTCCACCCTCAGGCCCCAGGAGACGAGGCAATGCCCCAAGAGTCTGACACATCTCCACCCTCAGGCCCCAGGAGACGGAGGCAATCTCCACCCCTCCAAGAGAGTCTGACACATCTCCACCCTCAGGCCCCAGGAGACGAGGCAATCCCCCAAGAGTCTGACACATCTCCACCCTCAGGCCCCAGGAGACGAGGCAATCCCCCAAGAGTCTGAGGCAATCCCCCCAGAGTCTCCACTCCACCCTCAGGCCCCAGGAGACGAGGCAATCCCCCAAGAGTCTGACACATCTCCACCCTCAGGCCCCAGGAGACGAGGCAATCCCCCAAGAGTCTGACACATCTCCACCCTCAGGCCCCAGGAGACGAGGCAATCCCCAGGCAAGAGTCTGACACATCTCCACCCTCAGGCCCCAGGAGACGAGGCAATCCCCCAAGAGTCTGACACATCTCCACCCTCAGGCCCCAGGAGACGAGGCAATCCCCCAAGAGTCTGACACATCTCCACCCTCAGGCCCCAGGAGACGAGGCAATCCCCCAAGAGTCTGACACATCTCCACCCTCAGGCCCCAGGAGAGGAGGCAATGCCTCAAGAGTCTGACACATCTCCACCCTCAGGCCCCAGGAGACGAGGCAATCCCCCAAGAGTCTGACACATCTCCACCCTCAGGCGCCAGGAGACGAGGCAATCCCCCAAGAGTCTGACACATCTCCACCCTCAGGCCCCAGGAGACGAGGCAATCCCCCAAGACTCTGACACATCTCCACCCTCAGGCCCCAGGAGACGAGGCAATCCCCCAAGAGTCTGACACATCTCCACCCTCAGGCCCCAGGAGACGAGGCAATCCCCCCAGAGTCTGACACATCTCCACCCTCAGGCCCCAGGAGACAAGTTAATCCCCCCAAGAGTCTGACACATCTCCACCCTCAGGCCCCAGGAGAGGAGGCAATGCCTCCAAGAGTCTGACACATCTCCACCCTCAGGCCCCAGGAGACGAGGCAATCCCCCAAGAGTCTGACACATCTCCACCCTCAGGCCCAGGAGACGAGGCAATCCCCCAAGAGTCTGACACATCTCCACCCTCAGGCCCCAGGAGACGAGGCAATCCCCCCAAGAGTCTGACACATCTCCACCCTCAGGCCCCAGGAGAGGAGGCAATGCTTCCAAGAGTCTGACACATCTCCACCCTCCGGCCCCAGGAGACGAGGCAATCCCCCCAAGAGTCTGACACATCTCCACCCTCAGGCCCCAGGAGACGAGGCAATCACCCCAAGAGTCTGACATATGTCCACCCTCAGGCCCCAGGAGACGAGGCAATCGCCCCAAGAGTCTGACACATCTCCACCCTCAGGCCCCAGGAGACGAGGCAATCTCCCCAAGAGCCTGACACATCTCCACCCTCAGGCCCCAAGAGAGGAGCCAATCCCTCCAAGAGTCTGACACATCTCCACCCTCAGGCCCCAGGAGAGGAGCCAATCCCTCCAAGAGTCTGACACATCTCCACCCTCAGGCCCCAGGAGAGGAATCCCACCTCAGGCCCCAAGAGTCTGACAATCCCCCAAGAGTCTGACACATCTCCACCCTCAGGCCCCAGGAGAGGAGCCAATCCCTCCAAGAGTCTGACACATCTCCACCCCAGGCCCCAGGAGACGAGGCAATCAGAGTCTGACACATCTCCACCCTCAGGCCCCAGGAGACGAGGCAATCCCCCCAAGAGTCTGACACATCTCCACCCTCAGGCCCCTGGAGACGAGGCAATCCCCCCAAGAGTCTGACACATCTCCACCCTCAGGCCCCAGGAGACGAGGCAATCCCCCCAAGAGCCTGACACATCTCCACCCTCAGGCCCCAAGAGAGGAGCCAATCCCTCCAAGAGTCTGACACATCTCCACCCTCAGGCCCCAGGAGACGAGGCAATCGCCCCAAGAGTCTGACACATCTCCACCCTCAGGCCCCAGGAGACGAGGCAATCCCCCAAGAGTCTGACACATCTCCACCCTCAGGCCCCAGGAGACGAGAGCAATCCTCCCAAGAATCTGACACATCTCCACCCTCAGGCCCCAGGAGACGAGGCAATCCCCAAGAGTCTGACACATCTCAACCTCAGGCCCCAGGAGACGAGGCAATCCCCCCAAGAGTCTGACACATCTCCACCCTCAGGCCCCAGGAGAGGAGGCAATGCTTCCAAGAGTCTGACACATCTCCACCCTCAGGCCCCAGGAGACGAGGCAATCCCCCCAAGAGTCTGACACATCTCCACCCTCAGGCCCCAGGAGACGAGGCAATCCCCCAAGAGTCTGACACATCTCCACCCTCAGGCCCCAGGAGACGAGGCAATCCCCCAAGAGTCTGACACATCTCCTCCCTCAAGCCCCAGGAGGCCCCAGGAGGCAATCCCCCAAGAGTCTGACACATCTCCACCCTCAGGCCCCAGGAGAGGAGGCAATCTCCCCAAGAGCCTGACACATCTCCACCCTCAGGCCCCAAGAGAGGAGCCAATCCCTCCAAGAGTCTGACACATCTCCACCCTCAGGCCCCAGGAGACGGAGCCAATCCCCCAAGAGTCTGACACATCTCCACCCCCAGGCCCCAGGAGAGGAGCCAATCCCTCCAAGAGTATGACACATCTCCACCCTCAGGCCCCAGGAGACGAGGCAATCCCCCAAGAGTCTGACACATCTCCACCCTCAAGGCCCCAGGGGAGAGGGGACAAGACATTAGGCACCTGACACATCTCCACCCTCAGGCGCCAGAGGAAGGGACAAGACATTAGTCACCTGACACATCTCCACCCTCAGGCCCCAGGAGAGGAGGCAATCCCCCAAGAGTCTGACACATCTCCACCCTCAGGCCCCAGGAGGGACAAGAGTCTGACACATTAGTCAGGCCTGACACATCTCCCCAGGCCCCAGGAGAGGGACAAGACCCCAAGACCTGACACATCTCCACCCTCAGACCCCAGGGAAGGGACAAGAGTCATTAGTCACCCAGGAGAGGAGGCAATCTGAGTCACATCTCCACCCCTCAGACCCCAGGAGAAGAGGACAAGACCCCCCAAGAGTCTGACACATCTCCACCCTCAGGCCCCAGGAGAAGAGGACAAGAGTCTGACATTCCAGTCACCTGACACATCTCCACCCTCAGGCCCCAGGAGAGGAGGCAATCCCTCCAAGAGTCTGACACATCTCCACCCTCAGGCCCCAGGGGAAGGGACAAGACAAGAGTCTGACAGTCCACCTGACCCCATCTCTGACACCCTCAGACCCCAGGGAAGGGACAAGACAAGAGTCACCTGACACATCTCCACCCTCAGGCCCCAGGGAAGGGACAATCCCACCTCAGGCCCCAGGAGACGAGGCAATCCCCCACCTGACACATCTCCACCCTCAGGCCCCAGGAGAAGGGACAAGAGTCTGACACATTACCTCAGGCCTGACACATCTCCACCCTCAGGCCCCAGGAAAGGGACAAGACATTAGACCTGACACATCTCCACCCTCAGGCCCCAGGAGACGAAGGGACAATCCCCCAAGAGTCTGACACATCTCCACCCTCAGGCCCCAGGAGAGAGGCAGAGTCTGACAATCCCTCAGGCAAGAGTCTGACACATCTCCACCCTCAGGCCCCAGGGGAAGGGACAAGACAAGAGTCACCTGACACATCTCCACCCTCAGACCCCAGGAGAAGGGACAAGACCCCAAGAGTCTGACACATCTCCACCCTCAGGCCCCAGGAGACGAGGACAAGAGTCTGACATTAGTCACCTGACACATCTCCACCCTCAGGCCCCAGGGAAGGGACAAGACATTAGTCACCTGACACATCTCCACCCTCAGGCCCCAGGGGAAGGGACAAGACATTAGAGTCTGACACATCTCCACCCTCAGGCCAGACCCCAGGGAAGAGGACAAGACATTAGACCTGACACATCTCCACCCTCAGGCCCCAGGGAAGAGACAAGACATTAGTCAAGAGTCTGACACATCTCCACCCTCAGACCCCAGGGGAAGGGACAAGACATCTCCACCTCAGGCCCCAGTCACCTGACACATCTCCACCCTCAGGCCCCAGGAGAGGGACAAGACATTAGAGTCTGACACATCTCCACCCTCAGACCCCAGGAGAGGAGGACAAGACATTAGTCACCTGACACATCTCCACCCTCAGACCCCAGGGAAGAGGCAAGACATTAAGAGTCTGACACATCTCCACCCTCAGGCCCCAGGAGACGAGGCAAACATCTCCACCCTCAGGCCCCAGGAGGAGCCAGTCCCCCAAGAGTCTGACACATCCCAGTCAATCCTGACACATCTCCACCCTCAGACCCCAGGAGAAGGGACAATCTCATTAGTCACCTGACACATCTCCACCCTCAGACCCCAGGAGACGAAGAGACAAGACATTAGTCACCTGACACATCTCCACCTCAGGCCCCAGAGACGAAGGTCTGACAAGACATTAAGACCTGACACATCTCCACCCTCAGGCCCCAGGAGAGGAGCCAATCCCTCCAAGAGTCTGACACATCTCCACCCTCAGGCCCCAGGGAAGGGACAAGACATTAAGAGTCTGACACATCTCCACCCTCAGACCCCAGGGGAAGGGACAAGACATTAAGAGTCTGACACATCTCCACCCTCAGACCCCAGGAGACGAGGCAAGAGTCTGACAAGACCACCTCAGGCCCCAGGAGACACCTGACACATCTCCACCCTCAGACCCCAGGGAAGGGACAATCTCCACCCCCATTAGAGGAGGCAATCACCTGACACATCTCCACCCTCAGACCCCAGGGGAAGGAGCCAATCCCCCAAGAGTCTGACAGGCCCCAGGAGAGGAGCCAATCCCTCCAGACACATTAGTCACCAATGAGTCACATCTGACACACCCACCTCAGGCCCCAGGAGACCACCCTCAGACCCCAGGGGAAGGGACAAGACATTAGTCACCTGACACATCTCCACCCTCAGACCCCAGGGGAAGGGACAAGACATTAGTCACCTGACACATCTCCACCCTCAGGCCCCAGGAGAGGAGCCAATCCCTCCAAGAGTCTGACACATCTCCACCCTCAGACCCCAGGGGAAGGGACAAGACATTAGTCACCTGACACATCTCCACCCTCAGACCCCAGGGGAAGGGACAAGACATTAGTCACCTGACACATCTCCACCCTCAGGCCCCAGGAGAAGGGACAAGACATTAGTCACCTGACACATCTCCACCCTCAGACCCCAGGGGAAGGGACAAGACATTAGTCACCTGACACATCTCCACCCTCAGACCCCAGGGGAAGGGACAAGACATTAGTCACCTGACACATCTCCACCCTCAGACCCCAGGGGAAGGGACAAGACATTAGTCACCTGACACATCTCCACCCTCAGGCCCCAGGGGAAGGGACAAGACATTAGTCACCTGACACATCTCCACCCTCAGACCCCAGGGAAGGGACAAGACATTAGTCACCTGACACATCTCCACCCTCAGGCCCCAGGGGAAGGGACAAGACATTAGTCACCTGACACATCTCCACCCTCAGACCCCAGGGGAAGGGACAAGACATTAGTCACCTGACACATCTCCACCCTCAGACCCCAGGGGAAGGGACAAGACATTAGTCACCTGACACATCTCCACCCTCAGGCCCCAGGAGAGGAGCCAATCCCTCCAAGAGTCTGACACATCTCCACCCTCAGGCCCCAGGAGAGGAGCCAATCCCTTCAAGACTCTGACACATCTCCACCCTCAGACCCCAGGGGAAGGGACAAGACATTAGTCACCTGACACATCTCCACCCTCAG